>NC_058134.1:1018666-1058446 GCF_016433145.1 Gracilinanus agilis
CGCTCTTCCTCTCCTGGGGTCTTCTTGGGGTCAGGAGCGGCCCAGATGCTGGCCTAGAGAGGCATCGGCAGTCCTTGCCCTCAAGGGGCTTCCGTTCTGCTGGGGAAAGCTCTGCCGGCTCCTGGGCCGGGGCCGAGGCAGGGGGGCCGGGCCCTCCCTCCAGGCCTGAGCTGGCGAGCTGTGGGGGCCTCAGTGCTCCTGCCAGGGGGCCCGCCATGGGCACTGAAGACCTGTCTAGAGGAGCCGGGCAGCTCAGCAGCCCGTGCGTGGGTTGGGCTCAGGGCTGCCCATCAGGGAGGCCTGGCAGGGCAGAGCCGGGAGGGCTCTGGGGGGCTTTTTGAGACCAGGAGCCCTGCCCCCCTGCCCCCAGGCCAGGCGACACTACAGAGGCTGGCAGACGCCCCCCAACACGGATCCTCGTGCGAGCAGCAGGGGGCAGCTCCCTGCCTGACAGAGTCCAGGAACGCTCCTTCCCTCCTTCCCTCCTGGCTCAGAGAAGCCCCCAGAAGTGCCCCCCAGCCAGCCAGGGGCCCGGCGGGGGCTGGACGCCTGCCTCTCGCCTCAAGGGAACAGGACAGGGCGAGCTTGTGGGTCGGGGCTCCTGGCACAAAGGTTCCCCGGCACGTCCCGCAGGGCTTCTCCAAAGGTCTCCTTATTCTCTGCAGCGGCAGCCGGGCCAGGCCGGGCCGGGGGGTGTTTCCAGAAAACATACACCCCACCTCGTGGCCGCGCGACGCCTCGGGGCTGTCTCCTGGCACCTGGCAGGGAGGGATGCCGGGTGGCACACGGGCAACTCCTGGGCATGGTGAGGGGCTGGTACCGTGCATGGAGCAGGCCCCGCAGCCTGGACCGGGCGCCCAGGGGGACACGGCACATGCCCTGCCTGGCACGAGGAATGGGGAGGGGGCTCGAGCCAGCTGGGAGGCCCTCTGAGCCTCCTGCGCAGCCCCTGCCCCACGTGACCCCAGGAAGGCAGGAAGCCCAAAGGGCCCGGGGGAGGCCGTCACTTCCAATTTGTCCGGCCTGCCTGACGCAGAGCAGGCCCCGGAGCTCAGCCTCGCCAGGCCTCTGCGCGGGCGCCCGGGGGCTGGGCAGGCTCTGCCGGGAGGGGGCAGCACCCTGGGGCTCCTCTGCCTCTCGTGAAGCCGCCCGCCAGGGCCAAGTAAACCTCGTCCCTCCCCCCCGCGCCCCCTGCTAGCTGGGCCCTGCCCGCTCGGTGCCAAGGACACCCGGAGTCCTCCCCGGGCCCTCGGGGCTCCTGTCCATGGTTCGCGGGGAAGACCTCTGGGCAGCGAGGCCCCTGCTGGGAAGGGGTCCAGCCCCGGGAAAGTGGCCCCAAAGCCAAGGAAGAGGCGGCGCCCCAAAGCAGAGCCCAGAGCGCCGGCCACGTCATCCGGCCGTTCAGAGGCCCTGCTGGGGCGGCCGCAGCGCCTGGGCCTCCGGGCAGGACCCCCCCAAGGGCTGGAGAGCGGCGCTTCCTCGTGGGGTGACCCTGGCCTCGCCGCCCCATCCCACAAGGCGCCAGCTTCAGAGGGGTCCCTGGGGGCGGCCTCGTGCCTCACCTCGGCTCAGTTCCGGATCTCCGGCTCCGGGCCGGGCTCTCCCCCGGGTGCTGCCACGTCTCCGCCTCTCTCCGGAGCGGCCCTTCTTGGCAGTCTGGAAGCTGGACTGCCCGCGGCAGGCAGAGCCACGGCTCGCGGCTCCTCGTCCGGACGCCCATCTCTGGGCTCGCCCTGCTCCGGGCCTTTCTCCCTCCCTCCCGTCCTGCCCCGGAGGGACAAGGCTGTGGGGCCAGACAGGAGGAGGAGGATGGGGGGAAGGTAGAGCTGGGGGGGCTCAGACAGAAACGGGGAGGGGCGGTTTGAGGCCTCCCAGAGGCTGAGCTTCGGTGTCTAAGAGAGCCTGCGAGGTGCCCATCACCGGGAGAAGTGCTGCACAGGCCTCGCTTCGGCCCCACAACGGCCCGGCCGGCGCGCGCTCTCACTACCCCAATTCGCAGGAGAAGAAACCGAGGCAAAGAGGTGAGGCGATTTGTCCAGGCTCACACGGCTAGCCGAGGGTCCGAGGCCACATTTGAACTCACGTCCCTGCCTCCGGCCCGGCACGCTCTCTGGTGGCCACCTGGCGGCTTCGGGGCATCTTCAGAGAGATGATAATGAGGCCCCCGGGAGCCGCTGTGGTTCTAGAGGGAGAGCACAGAGACAGAAGATCCTCCCTCCCCGGCCTCCATGCGTTTGCCCAGGCTGAGCCCCGTCCCCAGGACGCCCCGTGAGTTCTGGCCCTGTTCCCGGCTCTCCTGGCCCCGGAGCTCGGACATTTGGAATCCGCTCAGGGGCCACTTTGCTTTCCTGGACAGAACGGCGGGTCCTCCTGGAGGGCCCTGCAGAGCCGCAGATCGGGCCGGAATGCCGGGCCGGTTCCTTCAGGCCTTCTCAGGCTCGGCGTGGCTGGTGTCCCTTTGGGTGGCTTTTCTGGGGACGTCTCGGGGCGCTGCGGCAGGGCCGGGCAGGACGGAGGAGCGGGAGGAGGAAGCTGGCCGTGGGCTTGAGGGGGCCAATACCCGCCTCTCGGGCTGTCTTCACGGGGGAGAAGCAGGGCGGCGCTTCTCGCCCGGGTGGGGGTCTTCGAGCGGCCTCTGCCGTGGGGGGCCTCGTGCGTCCCCTCCCGGCCCTCGCCGAGGGCACCAGGGATTGCAGGGGCGTCGGGCCTCTCGCCGCGGGCAGCGCCAG
Source organism: Gracilinanus agilis (assembly GCF_016433145.1). Lineage (NCBI taxonomy): Eukaryota > Metazoa > Chordata > Mammalia > Didelphimorphia > Didelphidae > Gracilinanus > Gracilinanus agilis. The sequence goes on from NC_058134.1 coordinate 1,021,396, forward strand.
CTGCTCCATTAGCGGCCTTGCAGCTGCCTCCCCGGCGGTCCCGGCCCGGCTCGTCTCACAACTTCGCTGAGAGAATTGGTTTAGAACCTGCTGCGGGCGGCTAAGTGGGCCAAACGTCGTTAGCGGCCGCTAATCGCATTTCGCCAGCCCGACCTGTCCGGCGGCCCTCCCCGGGGGCCGCGCTTGGCCTCGGAGGCCCGCAGACTCGGCGCTCGACTCTCCCTTTCCCGGAAGGCGGCCGCCTCCCTTAGAGGCCCGGGACAAGGCGAGATGCCAGGATGCCCTCCGGGCCTCGCCCGGCCCCGGCCCAGCCCCCCGGGCCGCCTTCCTTCCAGAGCACGCGGCTTCCGGCCGGTCGGCTGAGCTCCAGCCCTGTGAGTGTGTTTCAGAAGGGCTGCGCCCGGTGCAAAATTTCACTCTAGTTTGGGCCGCTTTGGCTCTGCCGGGGCCCCCCTTCCTCGCCCACCCCAGGCCTCGCCCCTCAAGGGCAGCCTCCCCCCCCGAAAGTCCTGGCCAGGACCCCGTTTCCTCAGGCTCCCCTCGAACGCTGGCCTGGCCAGGAAAATCGCCCGCTTTCCCGTCCCAAGAGCCGCAGCCCACGGCTGGGCCGGACGCGTCCTGCGTGCGGATGGGCGTCTCCATCCTGGGGGGCTGCAGAGGCCCCCCAGCCTTTGGGGGCTCCCCGAATGCTCATGGGAGGGGCCACAACGAGAAATCTGGGGAACGAAGTCACGCCCTCGCCCTGCAGAGTCCCCGTTGGCGCGCCGAGGAGGGGCCCCGGGAAGCCTGGCCTGAACCAGGGCAGACGGGGGTGAGCAGAGCCACAAGGGCTGGTATGACGAGAGCATGGAAGGGGCAGCTGGCCAGACGGCTCCGGGGATAGCGCCCTGGGCCTGGCATCACGAGGGCCTGGGTTCGAATTTGGCCTCGGATACCTCGGAGCGACGGGACCCCCATCTTCCAGGCCTCGCCACGCTTCGGCCTCAAAACCCCCATCCCGTCTGGAGACCCCCAGTCTGGCCCGAGGATTCTAGAGCAGCACCAGGGACGGCGCGTGGCCCATCTCCCGACAGAGGCCCGGCCGGCGCCGCTCGCTTTGTCTTGGTTCCCCTGGAGGGAGGCAGGAGGGAGAGAAAAGAGGCCAGAACAGCGGGAACAAACAAGCCAGCAGCCGACAGGAGCCGCGCTGGGTCCTGGCTGGGCCTGGGGAACCTGCTTGCTTTGGCGCCTGACGGGCTCACAGGCCGGATGTGCTCCATCCCGCGGAGGCTGCAGCTCCATCCCAGAAGATGTGAGTGTGTGTGAGTGTGCATCCTGAGTGTGTGCTATGTGACTGTGTGCACGTGAATGTATGTGCAAACGAGTGTGCGTGTACATGGTGAGTGTGCGTGTGAGTGTGTGCGTGTGAGTGTGCACGTGAATGTATGTGTGAATGAGTGTGTGTGTGCGTGTGTGTGAATGAGTGTGTGCGTGTGTGCGTGTCTGTGCATGTGCATCCTGTGTGTCTATGTGACTGTGTGCACGTGAATGTGAGTATGTGCAAACGAGTGTGTGTGTACATGGCGAGTGTGCGTGTGAGTGTGTGCGTGTGACTGTGCACGTGAATGTATGTGTGAATGAGTGTGTGTGTGTATGTGTGTGCATGTGCATACTGTGTGTGTGTGCGTGACTGTGTGCACGTGAATGTGAGTATGTGCAAACGAGTGTGCGTGTGCGTGATGCGTGTGTGCGTGTGTGAATGAGCGCGTGTGAGTGTGTGACACAAGTTTGCTGCCACGCTCCTCCCGAACGAGCCCATCGGATCCCCGGGAGGGAGGTGGCGCTCCGGGAGCCAGCAGTCTCTTGCTGGCTCTCCCTACTAGCTGGGTGCTGAGAGCACGACTCTCCGACACGTGCCAGGCAGGCCCTTGCCAGGAAAGGGGGCTTCTGGGGACGCCAAGACGCGCTCCGGCGTCCGCGCCACGTCCCCGTCTGTGGCCCTGGGCACGCGGAGGGCAGACGCGCCGGCAGGGGCAGCTGCTGGCCAGGCCGCCCGGGGCATGTCTCCACCCTCAGTGGACGGCGGCCCAACAAGGGGACGGCCAAGTCTGGCCCTTCATCACCTCCCTCTGCCGGGGAATCTTCTGGGCCTGAACTGTGGGGCTCCGGAGGAGGCACCCCGAGCCGCCTCCATGAACGCCTCCACTTTGGCTCGAGTCAGAAACGTCCTGGAGGGGCCCCGGCCAGCCGTGGGGCCCGGAAGAGGGCGCAGGAGCCGGCCGTGGCCGTCCCTCCCTGGAGTCGTGCCCTCCATGCGGGGCAAGTCCGGCCGGGGCCTGCGATGGGGCCACCTTCGGGTCCCGGAGCTCCGAGGGGCCGAGAGTCTCTCTGGCGGCCAGCAGCGGCCTTCCCAGGCCATCCCCCATCCCAAGGGAAGACGACGTTCCTTGTCAGGACACACGGCAACACGTACGCACATACATGTGGGCGTGCGTACACGACGGGAGCCGCCTTGGTCCCGCCTTCACCCCGTTTTTGGCTTTCTGCTGGATGTCACGACGAGCCTCCTCTCGTGCCGGGCCTCCCCGGGCGCCCGGCACGCCCTCCCCTTCCCCACTGGGAGCTCCTCACGGCACTTCCACTCGGCGGAGGGCCCAGCCGGCCGGACCTCCCCCTCCCCCCCCCCCCGGGGTCTCAGGGATGGGCTTTCTTGGGCCCCCGGCCAGGCTTCCTCCCTCCCTCCCTGGTGACGGACAGAGGCAGCTCGGTGGTGCAGTGGATAGAGCGCTGAGCCTGGAGTCAGGAAGGCCCGATTCAAACAGACCCAACTGTGTGACCCTGAGCAAGTCACTTACTCTCGGTCTCAGTTTCCCCTGCTGTAAGTGTGGCTATGAGGACCAAACGAGGCACACAGCAGGCGGCATGAAACCAAGAAATGCGGCTTCCTCGCTGCCCTTGGCCCTCCTCAGGCCCCTCCTCGGTGGCTCTGCGGGACCCCCGCTCCCTCCTGCTTCTCCGTCTCCTTTGCCGGCCTCCTCCCAGCCGTGGCCTCTAACCATCGCTGCCCCCCGGGGCTCCGCGCTGGCCTCTCTTCTCCTTCCCTCGGGGAGCTCCTCCGCTTCCGGGACGCCCCACGTCTCTCCCATGGGACCCCGGAGACATCCGGAGCTCAGCAGGGCCCAGACCGAGCTGCCGATCCCTCCCTCCGAGCCTTTTGGGGCCTTTCCTCGGGCTCACACCCCAGGCGGCAGCGCGGAGCTCTCGCCAGCCCTTTCCCTGCTGCCCCGCGTCCGCTGCGAGGCTGCGGCCCATCGAGGTCACCTCTGCGGCTCTCCACTACGGCTCCTCGGACTGGCCTCCCCCCCGGCCTGCTGTGTTAGCTTCTGGGTCGGGGGAGGCTCTGCCTGCCTGGGCCTCGCCCAGCTTCTGTCTAGCCTCCGTTCGCCACGAAGAGATTCCCCTAAAGCTTAGGTCTGACCACGGCGCGCCTCACTCTATAGACTCCAGTGGCTCCCTATTGCTTTGGGGATCTTCTCCCGCCTCAGGCCCAAACCCAGCCTCCTGGAGCCTGTGATCGCAGCCTCCATGTCTTGGACGGCCCCCTCCCTCCTCTGCTGCCCGGCTTCCTCCGAGTCCTACTCAACGGCCAGCTTTGCCAGAGCCCTTCTGCAGCCCCTCTGCCTGCCCTCGGTCTCCCGTTCCCCGGGCGGCTTGTGTGCGGCTTCTCTGTGCCCGCTGGCTTGCCCGTCGCCTCCCGCGTTTGATGGCAGCTCGTGGAGGGCAGGGACTGTCTTTTGTGTCCCCAGCAGTTAGCCCAGTGCCAGGGACCCAGCAGCGCCCGCTGCAGCCTCGCCCGATCGGTTGGCATCTCCACCTGGCCTGGAGGCCGTCTCGGTGTCTGAACCTCCCACCCCTGTGAGGGCGGCCCACCAGACGGGCATTCTCCTAGGTCTGCGGGCCACGTCCTGGCCCAGGCCGCTTCCTCCTCATCTCTACCCAGAGTCCTCCTCTCCTTTCGGGGCTCAGCTTCGGCCAGCGTCCCCCGCCCACCTGCTAGCTCACGGCCCCGCGTGGGCATCATTTCCCTCCTGGGTGTGGATGGGCGGGCGGCGGCTCCTGCGGGGCAGACCCGGCCTTCTGTTCCCTTTGCGGCCCTGCCTCTGAGGGCACACTGGTGCCGGGACGTCTTCTGTGCCTGCTGGGAAACGGTCCCCATGGCTAGAATGTGCAGCGGGGAGCAGCCAGGAGGACTCGTTTCTGGAGTCTGCCTTGCTGCAAGCAGGAGGCCTGGAGAAGCTGGGAGGGTACCGGGGGGCCGGGGGGCCGGGGGGCCGGGGGCCGGAGGGCCTGGGCCTGGGCTTGGTGTAGACTCTTTTCTGGTCTTCACCTCTCTGGCTGGTCTGAGCCTGGGCGCAAGACCCTGGTGGGACCTTCGCCCCTCACCAACACAGAACCAACGGGCTGCCCCAGGCAGGGGCGTGAAGGACGTAGGGTGGGAGGAGCGGCTGGTCTCCCCTCTGGCCATCTGGTTTTTATTGAGGCAGCAATTACTGGAGTCTGGGAGGGCCCTGGGCTAAGAGGCCCAGGACTCCTGGTGGCTCGAGGCCTGGAGAGGCACCATGGGGGGCTGGCAAGGTCAGGTTCCTGCCTGTTGGCTGGATGCCCCAAGAGGTGTTTGGCACCAGCAGAGGGCCCGAGACCTGGAGAAAGCTCCAAGCCCATCTCTGGGCAGGAATCTCTACTGCTCTGCTGCCCGCTGGCCGGGCCTATGAGCCAGGCAGAGGGAGTGTCGTCTGGGCCTCGGCCTTGCCGCCGGCCAGTGGGTTCCGTTCCATCCCAAGGGGGGCTCCTTTGTCCAGCAGCGGGCAGAGAGGCCTTGTGAGCCGGGGCCGGGTCTCACCAGTGGCTCACTCCGTAACCCCTGATTTTTCACCGTGAGTGTCCGGCCGATGCCAGCTGCCCCTGGGCCCTTTGGACTCAGTCTGAGGGAAGGGGCACACACCCAACTCTGCCTGGCCGTGGTCTGTAGGGAAAGGGGTCCGGGAGGAGCCAGGGAGGGCCGGGGGCCGCCATGGAAGGGAGCCCTTCCTGCTTCCAAACTCGATTTCCCCTCTTCTCCTTGCAGCCCTGGGACGGAGGAAATGGGAAGGCACCGATCCTCGGGCCCCGAGCCTCTGTGACGGCGGTGAATCCATCGGAAGGCATTCTTCTCAGTCTGGAGAGCCGGCCCGCCCCTCGGTCCCTTCCCCTCCCGGGGGCACCGGGCAGGGGCAGGCGAGAGGAAGGAACAACCTCTGCGAGGGGCCACCTCGCCGACAAGACGCGGTGCCCAGGATCACCTTCCCAGTCCCTGGGGGGGTCCTGCGGCCGTGGAAACCTGTCCGTCCCTTCAGCTGCGCTCCCTCCCTCGACTCCGCCACCACCTTCCCCGGAATGTCCCCGAGCAGCCCCAACGGGGGCACAAGCGCCCGCTCACAGCTACACGTTCCACAGAGAGGAGCAGAGCCCCAGAAGTCTGTCCCCAGGCGACAGCCCTGCAGGGCGCTGCTCCCCCACCCAACTGGCCTTCGTGTGAGGGGGGGCTCGGGCTACGGCGCCCAGATTGCACCGGTAACATGAGTAGCTCACGCTCACGTCGCCCTTTGCTCCGGCCAGTGGAGGCTCGAGGACCCTGGACGATGGCTTGGACTCCACGCCAAGGAAGTGCCGCCATATTGTCCAGGACTCTCCCCTCTTTTTGGCACGAAATCTGAGCGTGTGCAGCCTCTTGCGTGGCCACGTTGGGGAGGCTCCGCCTTGCTCGCTGCTTCCTTTTCCCCAGTGCCATTTCTGCTGCCTTGGAACGGCAGCTCACGCTCTGCGCAGGCGTCGCGTGGCTGACTCGGGGCTCTCGGGGAACATCCCTCCTCCCCTGTGATTCGGGGGCTTTCCTGGGCTTGTGATTTGGCCTTCTGAAGGCCCCATTTGCCCTCGGCTCTGGGGACGTTGGGGCGCCACGTTCTCCTCGCTCCCATTGGAGGGAAGGCGGCGCCTCGACTTCCCTCTTTTCCGGAGAGGAGTCCGGCCTCGTCGTCCGTCGTTCTGACTTGTCGTCTGCTCCAAGGTGGAGTGAGACTGTGCAAGGTTCGGAGCTTGGGGGCTGCGGGAAGGAGGAGGGAGTCTTCCAGGAAAGGCGCCGTTCCCTTGTTCTGTGGGATCGTGTAACCTTCTCCCCAAGGTGGAAAGAAGGGACGGCGGAGTACTTAGCGGATAATTCAGTCCGGCTTGGAGGAGGCCATTAGAGCCGAGAGGGCGGCCATTTACGGAGCCCAATTTCCGTAAGTGGGTTTGTGTTTATTGGAAAAAAGCAGCAGCTCTCCAAGGTCAACGTGTGCCCTTCGGAGCCGCTAAGCCACATTCGTGGCGCAATCGGCCTCCAGGAAGCATCGCGGGGCTAATCCCAGCATTTACGGCTTAGGGACCGGACACGAGTGCGGGGGCCGCTGAGAAAATGGGAGAGGGCGAGCCCCCCCCAAGCACTATTAGACGCAGCGGCTCCCTGGGCCCCCCAGCTCCCAGGGCCTTCCGCCGAGGACAGCCCCCCCCCCTCACTCTGCGCCAGCCAGAAGCGGCCGTGAGCTGGAAAGGGCCGGAGAGGCCTCCTTACTTTGGCCCGGAAAGGGAGGGGGCCCGGGCCTGCGAAGCCCCTCTGCCCCGGGCCCTCTGAAGGAAGGCCAGCCTCCCACCCCCAGCCCCTGTGAGGAGGCAGCTTCCTGGGCCCTGGCCGCCTGCCCTGACGAGAGAAAAGGGCTGCTGCTCGGGCCGAGCTCCTTCCAGAGGCCCCTCCACGCACGGGGCGGGCGGGAGTGGTGCCAAGGAGGGCCCGTTTCTGGTGGGCTCCGTCGTTCCTTGGGGAGGAAGTTCCTGCCGCGGCATCCAGCGGCCTCCTCTTCACGAGGAAGCAGCGTCTGCGGCCTGTCGCTCCCCCCCAGGGGGGGTGAGCCGGGCCAAAGGGCAGGAGGAGCCCGAACGGCCGGGCTAGTAGGGAGCCGCAACAAATGAGTGTGTGTCGTACGGGTGTGTGACGGGTGTGTAAATGGTGTGATTGGGCGTCACTAGCATCCAGGATTCCGTCCTAAGCGTAGACCCCGACTCCCGGGCCTGGACCGCCGGCCGGGCGGCCCTGACTTTCCAGTGTCTCGCGCCACCCAGCGAGCTCCATGTTGGTGCAGGAAAGGCCTCGTCCTCCCCGTCTCCCCGTCTGGGCGTCTCTCGTGTCTGCGCCCGTCCACGGGTGGGCCAAAGGACACGCGCCGCTCAGCGGCAGAACTCGGACTCGTCCGAGCCCTTCCCAGCTGCCCCTCCGGAGCTGCCTTGTGGCTCTCGGCAATGCCGCCTTTGCCACAGACACCTGCCAAGAGCGCCTCCAGTGGGTTGGATCTGAGGGCGCAGAGCCTCGAACGCTCCGGCGCTTCCTTCCTGCGCTTCCTGCCCTCGCCGACAGTCCTCTGACTCGGTTCGGAGGTCGCCTTCTAAAGCGAGGCCCGGGGCTCCCCGGGAGCGTCCCCGGAGCGCGAGGCCTCCGTCCTCCGCCTGATTTCTCAGCATCTGTTGGCACGGCTTCGATCACTGCATAAACTGCCCGTTGGCTGCGTAACCATCACGGCCTTGTAGAGTCTCGCCTAGGCCAGCTGGCGCTGCCAGGCCTCCTTGGCCGCCGCCTCCTTTCCTGACCTCTCCAGGGGTTCTGTTGGGCCGTGAGGACGGAGCGCAGGAGGCAGAAGCCGACACCGACGTATGGAGGGCTCAGGCAGCACATCAGGAAACCGAGGCAGCCCGGCTCACCTCCGCCCCCGGCCGGATTCTAGTGACACCCGATCACACCATTTACACACTCGTCACACATTCATACGACACATACGCACATTCACGCCCCACACTCACCCCCACATTTACACACCCGCATTCACACATATGGACACTCCGTCACAGCCACACCTGTTTACATTCATTCACACACATTCGCACACTCACCCCACATTTACACACCCATATCCACACATATGGACACTCCGTCACAGCCACATCCGTTTACACACATTTGCACACTCACACACTCATTTCCACACTCACATTCCCACGTACGCTTGCGGGGCAGAAGAGCTCGTGACCGTCAGTGAGCGGGCCTCGGTTTCCCTGCCCCAATGGGACAGGCAGGGCCATCCCGGCTGCCGGAGGCGTCCCTCGGGGTGAGGGCCTTTCTCGGGGGGTGCAGCAGGACGCAGGCCTCTGGGGGGGGGCCGAGCCTGGACAGATCGCCCGGAGCACCTGGATTAATGGAGCTTCCTGCTCCCGCCTGGCTTTTGTGGCCCGTGAAAGAGGCGGCTCAGGTGAGTTAACCTGGCCTTTGAGAGGGGGCAGCTGCGGCGATCCAAACAGGCGGCCTTGAAAGAGGGGAAGAAAGAGGTGCTGACAAGAGGCCGGCCGGGGGATTAGGGGCCTTTCTCTTCCCCTCCTCCCTTCCCATCCCCCAGGCACATCAGGGGGCCCCAGAACAAGGGAGCCCTGCGAAATTACAGGGGAGCAGGCCTGCCCAGAAAGGCCCGGATGGGAGGGGGCCCCACCCCCAGGCAGCCACCTCTAATTGTCCTGGAGGTGATTTGATCCGGCCCCGCCGCCCCGGCACAGGAGGGGGAGGGAAGGCTGGGAAGGAGGGCAGGGACGGGGGAGCTCCGGCGGCTATCAGGGCCTCCCCCTGGGGTTCCCCCTGGGCCTCGGCAGCCAGACGCTTGGCACCAGGGCGATTTAGCCAGGCTTTCCCTGGGCATTGGGCTGGCATTTCCCCGAAGCGCTGAGATGGCAGGACCCCCCGGCTGGGCATGGGAACCCCAAAGCAGCCCGAGACAAAGGTATGAGCTGGAGGGTCTGTCTCTGTCTGTCTGTCACAGACACACACAGGCGAGCTCTCGCCTGTACGCAGGCTTCCTCACCCTGGATGGGAAGAAGCAGAGGCTTCTGGGAAACCCGGGGTCTGGGGGCCGGTGCCTCTCTGGGGGCTTCTCAAGCTGGGCTACCTAAACGCGGGGAGCCCAGCAGACCTGGGTGCCTCCGGAGGCTGTTCGCCCGCTACTGGCCTGGATCAGCCCACGGAGGCGGGGTCTCTGGTGGAGATCTCCAAGCACTCGGCCAGAGATGCCGGGCAGATGAGGCTGGACTGGCCAGCATCCTCCTCTGGCCGAGGGCTCTGGGGTCTTCCTGCCCCTCCTCTGCGTGGCCCAAGTAGCCCCAGGCATGGCCCCCGTTCTCCAGAGGAGGCCCCGAGCCCCATCAGAGAGGCCAGAGTTTTCCCTCAGACAGGCCCAGCCGCCCCCTGAAAGCCAGGCGGGCCGTCGCCGGGATCCAGGGATGTCGTGTCCTCCCCCCTCCGTCCCGGCCTCCTGGCCAACCTCAGCCCCGGGCGATGCCTCTCCGGTTGGGAGCTGGGCCGCTGGGCCTGTGCCCGGCCGCCTCGGTCATTACAGGCCCTTTGCCGGGGGAAGGCTGGGGCTCGGGCGGCCCATCCCTGGGGCCCCCACGAATACGGACCCGTAAACCTCCCCAAGGAGCCCGGAGCTGGGAAGGGGGCGGTGCGACTAGCGGGACGTTCAGGGCCTCGGGGCCTTGGGTTCGAGGTCGAGGCTTGAGTGGAAGCTGAAAAGAGGCAGGACCGAGGAGGACGGGGCAGCCTGGGCAGACACGCAGGTCTGTCCGGAGGATGGGCTGGTGGAAGGCCTGGGAAGGCCCACCAGTGAGCCCCTTCCCTGCGCCAGGCACGGGTGCCGAGACTTCCTGATAAACGTTCGCTCCTGGGAGGCTGATGACCCTCATTTTACAGTTAAAGAAGCCGAGTCTGGCCGAGGGGAAGGGACTGGCCCAGGGTCACGCGCTCGGGCCGGGCCTGAGGGCCTTCCTGCCTCCGGGCGCAGTGCTTTCTCCTCCAGGTGCCCCCAGACAGATGAGGCAACAGGCAGACCCTGCAGTTTCCGGGGGGGGGGCAGGGGGGGCCGATGCTCCGGAGGCAGGAAGGTGCTGAGGAAGCCCGTGGCCAGGTCGGGGATGGCTCTGAGGATCTGCTTTGGCCCGGGGAGTCTGGGACAAAGGGGGCACCTGCGTGGCCGTGGCCTCGGGGCAGTTGGTGGTTTCGGCAGCTGCCTGGAAGGCCCCCCCCAGCCGCTGGCCCTCTCTTGGTTTCTCTCTTGCCTTTGAAGTCCGGGGCCAGCCTTGGGCCGGAGCTGAGTCAGTGGTGGGGGAGGAGCCCACCCGGCTCCCGGGACCCCCCCAGCCACCCCTTCCCGAGGGTCCCTCCAGCCCTTTGTCCGTGGGATCCGTTGAGCTTCGGCTCAGGTTTCAAGGGGGAAAATCCCCCGGCGCGGCCCGCTCTGCTCTCCCGGGCCAGAGGCTTTGTCAGACCCTGGTCTGTTAGGCCAAGGGGCGGCTGTTGGGTTCGAGGATGCCAACGTGCCTCCGGCAAAGAGCCTGCTCCGGGCCGCTGGGCGGGGAGGGGGGGGGCGCCCAGGGCCAGCCGGGAAAGCCGGGAAGGCTCTTCCTCGAGGGGGAAGGAGACGTCGGGGACATTCGCGGCCTGTGCCAGCCGGGCCTCGGCTTGGGGGAGCCCAGAGCCAACGGGGGGCCGCGCTGCCCCTGGCACTGTTTGCTCCCAGGGAGCCTCCTGCCCCCCTGTTGGCCAGCCACAGGCCCGCTGGGAGGCTGGGCGGCGGGACTCCTGGCCTGGCCGTGGCGGGGCCCAGAGGCCCCCCCATTCGCCAGCTCCCCCGTGCAGACGAGGGACCTCCTGCTCTCGCACAGCTGCGGGGAAGCCCCAGCGGCAGGAGTCGAACTCGGGCCCGGCTGGGCTCCTGGACTGCCTGGGGGGGGGGGGAAGGCGAGTGGCCCTGGGCTCTGTGAGAGGCCGGCCTAGGCCGGGGGCGGCTGGGAGGGGCCGGCCGGGAGGGGCCCCCCAGGCCCAGGCTGGCTCCCGGAGGGGCCTCGAGGTCTCTGCAGCTCGGCCGCCTTCCTGTTGGCTCGTGAGCACCCAGCCCCGAGCCCGGCACCGGGAGGAGCTCAGGGGGCCCCCCCGCACCTGGCAGGCGGCTGTCGGGGGGAAAGTAAGGCGTCCGGGCCGCCCCTCCGGGCCTGCCTACTGGAGGCGATGGAGGCCCCCAGCAGCGGCGAGCCCGCCTTCTCGGTTGCCCTGGAGGGAGCGCCAGGGTCCTGGACGGGGAAAGAGGAGCCGAGGGAGGCCGCCGGGCTGGCGGGTCCCCATCCCCTGGGAAAGGGAGGCGGCATTGCCGGGCTTCCTCCCCTCCCCGGGCCAAGCGCTGCTCCCCGGTTGCCATGGTAACCGTCTCCAGGTGACCTCCCCGGCCCGCCCCCTCCTCAGGTTTCGGCTCGGCAGCGCAGCTGGCTGGGTCACGTGGCACAGTGAGAGGCTTCGCACGTTCCTCAGCCAGGCTCCGCTCTGGCCTCTGCTGCTCCTGCGGAACGAATGCGATTAGGGCCCGAAACCCAGCTGTCTGGCCCAGACGCCCCGCGGAGCTCCGGGGGGGGGGGCACCTTCCCCGCCCCCCACCCCCCTCCCCGCCCGCCCCCGGGGGCTCCCACGGGCCCCGCCTCAAAGCTCTCAGGCCTCGCACCCTGTCCTGGCCGCGCTGGCTCGCCTCAGCCTTGGGGAGCACCAGATGGCTCAGTGGGCAGAGCCTGGAGCGCAAGACCCGACAAGACCCGAGCTCAAGCGGGGCCTCGGACCCCTGTCAGCTGTGTGACCCTGGGGAGGTCTCCTGCTTCCCAGGCGGCTCGTGGGCGGCTTCGCCCGTCGCCTCCCGCTGAGTTCTCCATCTCTGCCTTCCCGTTCTGGTCACGGATGCGCCAGCGGCCGACCTCTCCGGCTCCTCTGCCGGCTGAGGCACCCGAGGCCCACCGGGAAGTGACTTGCCCAAGGTCTTACAACGGCACCCCGACAGGCTCCGTGCTCTACCCACTGCACCGCCCGGGGCGCTGCGAGGCTTGGTGGTGGTGGAGCCCGAAGGGGCGACGTCTGAACGCCGGCTCCGAGGCCTTTTTTAGCTCATTTTTAATTGTATTTGACTCGCCCCGACTGCGTGTAAAAGCCGTTTCCAACATTTTTCAAAGAATATTTGAGTCTCGGATGCTCCCTCCCCCCCCCTCCCCTGAAACCAGCCCCCGCGGGCTGGAACCGGCACCCAGGCACAGCCCAGAGCAGCTCCCCATATTAGTCCTTTCAGGGAAGGGAACGGAAAGGAAGACAGTGAAAACAGCTTGCTTTGGTCTGGAAGCCCACCACGACCCGTCATGGAGCTCCTGGCTCTGCTGACGTCCCTCCCTCCCTCCCTCCCTCCCTCCCTCTCCTTCCATCCGTGGACGTCCTTCAGGGCCTTTCTGAGCTCCTCCTGCGTGTCATTTCTTACAGCACAGCTATGATAGGATGTCATGTTACTTTGTGTTATGTTATGTTCATTATATTATTTATATTAGATTGTATATGATATTATTACATTACATTATATTATGCTATACTATATATATATATATATATATATCCATTATCATTGGATACTGTCAGTCCCCTTCACTTTCCAATTTTTGGTCCACAAAAAGAGATGATAGAAATATTCTTCTCTGCATGGCTCCTTCCCTTTCGGTTTTCTATCTCTTTGGGCTGGAAGACTAGGAATAGCAGTGCAGGGTCAAAGGGTACGTTCTGTTTTATAGCCCTCTGGGCAGAGGTCCAAATTGCTCTCCAGAATGGTTGAGTCCGTTTGCAGCTCCCCCAACAATGCACTAGTGTCTCCGTTTTCTCACACGCCCTCCAAGTTTTGTCATTTTCCTTTTCTGCCATAATTGGCAGTCTGTCAAGTTGTTCTAATTTGCATATCTCTAATTAATAGTGATTTAGAGCATTTTTTGCATGCCTCAGGAGAGCCTTAATTACTTTGTCTGAGAACTGCCAGTTCCTATCCTTTGATCATTTATCATTCGGAGAATGACTTGCATTCTCATATATTTGACTCGTCTCTCTATGCATCTGAGAAACGAGGCCTTTATTAGAGAAACGTAGACAAAATCGCACCATTACGCTTGCTGTGTCTCTCTCTTATTTCCCCGTTTAGTTTCTGACCACCTTCCCCAGTTTGCCCTCTTTTCTATCAGCCCTCGCCCCTTCTCCTGCTACTTAGTCCTGTAGGGTGAGAGAGCTCGCTACACCTTCCTTCATGGAGCCAAATCTGATGTGTTTTCCTCCCCACGTGCCCCAGCTTCCCCTCCACTGTGAATGTTCTTTCATGCCTCTTTTATTATAATCCCCCCCCAATTCTATTTTCTCTTCCCCTCCTCCCAATGCATTCCTCTTTCTCATGCTTTAATTTAATTTTTATGTAATGCCATCATAGCCAACTCCCCCCCCCCCTTGCCCTGTATGTTCACACAATTCTGGGGTGTTACAAGGATCATCTCCCACAGGATGGACCCAGTTTAACCTTATCGAATATCTTTTCATTTGTCTTTCCTGTCCACCTTTTGAGGCTTCTCTTGAGTCTTGTATTTGAGAGATTTTCCATTCAGCTCTGGTCTTTTCAGCAAGAATGTTTGAAAGTCCTCCATATCCTTAAACACCCATTTCCCCTCCCCCCCCCCCCCGAAGATATCTATTCAGTTTTGCTGGGTAAATGATTCTCGGCTGAAGCGCTAGCTCCTTTGTTCTAATGGAATATCATATTCCAGGCTCTCTGATCCTTTAATGTAGACGCTGCTAAGTCTTGTGTTATCCTGACTGTGGCTCCATGATATTTAAATTCTTTCTTTTTCACTGCTTGCAATATTTTCTCCTTGACCTGGGAGTTTTGGAATTTGGCTGTAACATTCTGGCAGTTATCCTTTTGAGATCTCTTTTAGGACGTAATCAGTGGATTCTTTCAATTTCTATTTTGTCCTCTGGTTCTAATATATCAAGGAAGTTTTCCTTTCTGCTTTAGAATTAATTCTATGCATCAAAGAAGAGTGGTAACGGCTAAGCAACGGGGGTTAAGTGACTTGCCCAGGGTCACACAGCTAGGAAGTGTCTGAATCCAGATTTGAACCCAGGACCTCCTATCTCTGGGTCTGGCTCTTGATCCTCTGAGCCACCTAGTTGCCTTGTCTTGATGATTTCTTGAAAGATGATGTCTAAGTTCTTTTTTTGAGCCTGACTATCAGGTAGTCCAATAATTCTTAATTCTCTCTACCGGATTTATTTTCCAGGTCAGTCAGTTTTCCCATGAGCTATTTCACATTTTCTTCTATTTTTTCATTCTTTTGACATTGATTGTTTCTTGACGTCCCATGAAGTCATTAGCTTCCACTTGCCAGATTATGACTTTTAAGGCATGATTTTATTGAATGAGCTTTTATACCTTCTCTTCAATTTGACCAGTTTACTTTGTAAAGAGTTCTTTTCCTCAGTGAATTTGCGTACTTCTTTTTCCATATAGCCAATTCTGCCTTTTGAAAAGTTCTTCTCTTTAGTGAACTTTTGTATGTATTTTTCCATCTGGCCAATTCTGCTTTTTAAAAAGTACTTTTCTTCAGTGGATCTTTGTGCCTCTTTTACCAATTGGCATATTTTATTTTTTAAGATAGTCATTTCTTTAGCATTTTTGTGCCTCCTTTACCAAGCTGTTGATTCTTTTTTTCATGATTTTTCCGTATCGTTCTCATTTCTTTTTTTTAAACTCTTACCTTCTGTCTTAGAATGAACTCATCACTCTCATTTCTTTTCCCGATTTTTCTTCTACCTCGCTCATTGGATTTTAAAAACCCTTTGTGAGTTCCTCCATTCATTCTTTTTGGGTCTGAGAGCAATTCGTAGTGTTTTTGGAGGTTTTGGATACAGCAGGATCGACCTCGTTGTCTCCTTCTTAGTTTGTGGTTTGGTCTTGTCGCCAAAATTATTTCTCTGTTGAGTTTCGTTTTTGTTGTTTGCTCATTTTGCAGCCTTTTTTCTTTTCTTTTAAATGTAAAAAAAAAGACCTGTTCAAGTTGGGCTCTGTAACCATGGTGAAGGGAGCACTGTTCCAAGCCTCAGGTTCCTTGTGTAGCTGCCTTCGAGCTGCTTCTGGGGATCTGTTTGCTTTTAGTTCTACCAAGGGGGCATGATATCTGGAGAGGTGTGTTGAATGCCTTCCAGGCCTATGCTCTGGTCTACGAGTAACCCCAAGCACTCTTTCCCCTTGGAACTGTGACCAGGATCCCCTGCTCCCCTGCAGCTGTAAGAGCTGGTGTCTGCTGATGCTCCTCCTCACCCCAGGACCTGGATCTGTGTATGGGCAGTGCAAAAAAGACACTTGCACCCAGAGCCGGCAAAGGACCCTCGTAATCTCCTTCTGATTCCCTTTACGGTCTGTGTACGGTCTGGGGCTGAGAGCTCCAGAAGCTTTTGCTGCTGCTTCAGTTGCCACCAGGGCCTGCCCTGCGTGTTGCTTTGTGCTCCACCTCTACCCCAGCGCAGTAAACCCTTCGTGCCATCATCCGAAGTTGTTTTGGACTTATTGTGGGTCAGGCTGCTCCAGAATTTGTTCTGAAGCATTAGATAATAGTTCTTGGGGGGTATTTTTTAGAGGTCAGATGAGACCATATGCCAGCGGTTCCCGAACCTTTTTGGCCTGCCGCCCCCTTTCCAGAAAAAATGTGACTTAGCGCCCCCTGGAAATTAGGAAACTATTTATTGAACTCAGAATAGAACAAATACAAAAAAAGTGGGGCCATCACCAGCTCCCTGGATCACTGCAGCACCCACCAGGGGGCGGTAGAGCCCACTTTGGGAATCACTGCCTTATACCCTCTCTGCCATCCTGACTCTGCCTCTCCTCTCATGTGTAAGAATCTAAGCCTTGGTTTCTTTGCCTGTAAAATGGGGCTGATCCATCCTGTAGTAGCTACAGAATTAGGATGAGGTCTTTATGGAGCTGTTGGGGGAATCAAAAGATGGCACTCCTATAAGCTGCTTTGGGACTCGCCTGCCGTTATTCCTGACACTTCTGGAAAATGATGGCTTTGGAAGTGATGCGCTCGGAGACCTTTCTCGGCTCTGAAGTTCTAGGATTGAATGTGTTCTGCCCTGCCAAAGAACTCTCCTCCCCTTCTGCCACCCCCATCCGCTGGCACCGCTTCCTGCATAATTCGCTCTCCACACTGTGGGCGATGATTCATTCTTGGGTTTGAAAGAGTCTTTGGGACTCGGAGATTCAGCCCTCCTCTGCCACCAACCCCCAGCCACTGAACCACGAGCAAAACACCCAGCCATGGAAACAAAAACAAGAGAGGAAAACATTAGCTCACGCAGGTGGGTTTGGGGAAGCTCAGTAGGAGACGGAAGAGGAGGCTTGCCGTGTAGCTCGCATCCACGCAGACCTGGGATGTGATGCCGAAGGCCCCAAAGATGGGGCCGCCCACCCGAGCTTTGAGGAAGTCAGGCTCAGCCGGTCACTGAGTTTTTATGAGCCCCTTCTGTGTATCGGGGGCCGACAAGTGTGATTCGTTTCCTCCCCAGACCCGGGAGTTCACCAGTACGGAGAACTCTCTCTACCAAGGCACCCTGGAATTCGGTCTGCAGGTCAGGGCACTCAGAGGTGAGACTGTGAGGTGAGGTGACTTCTGCAGGGTCACGCAGACAATATGTGGCTGAAGCCAGCATTTCTCAGATCACTGAGGACACAAGAAATCCATCCCTTTGGCCTCCCTGACACACTCTGTTCATCCTCAGCCTCTCACTTGGAAATGTCAGAGACAGTATGCGCATGCACATGTATGAGCATGTGTGTGTGCGTGTGTGTGTGCATATTCATGCGTACATGACTTTACTTTGTCAAAAGGGAACGAACGGCTTCTCTTCTATTCTTCGGCCTCCGTTGGAACTGAAGAAGGGGCCGTGGCGCTTAGCAGAATTCCTTTTCAGTAGCTGCTATTGCTGGAAGCAGCACATTTGCTGCTGGGAAGAGCTGTCAGAGAATGCAGATGTTCCAAGCAGGGTCTTCTGTTCACTATTTCTAACACCACCAGAGGTGGCTCCTTTCAAGCCTGGAGTGCTGAAAAGTTTACCACAGAATAACAAACAGATCCCCCGGGCTTCTGGGCACCTCCTTTCTCTCCTCCTGGGCTGTTACCGAGCTCAGCCCCTACCCAAGGCAAGTGCAAAGAATGGCCTTGCCGGGCAGATACTGCGGGCACCGACTGTGCCCCCGACCCTGTTTGTCAAGTTAGATAGGCTTTCCTTGCAAATATTTGCTTGTGGAAAGGTCACTGGCTGCTTGCAGAACTGGGTGGAATATGGGCAGCGGCGTCAGTCCTAACTTGGTTCTGCAAGCCCAGGGTTTTCTCTTGGGCTCGCGGGCCCGGGGCCTCCCCAACCTCATTCATAATGGTGGATCCTCAAAAGCAAAGGCAAGAACAAAGACTAGCCTCCAGATGGACCTCCTGTTTGCTCCTCAGGCCCAGTTTTTAGGGGCTTTTCCTTGAATAAGACTCAGCAACTTGTCCCTAATGTGTCTGGAGCTGTTCGGGGAGCCAGCGGGGCAGAGGGGTGCTGCACCCCACAAGAGAGCCCAGCTGGAATGCCTCTCTGTAAACAAGCAGGCCAAATGGAGTTTGCTCCCTCCTGAGCTGAGAGGCTCGGCTGCATTCTGAGCCAGGGAAATTGGTGAAAATTGCACGAGGAGAGAGCAATTTGGGGGCCCTTTGGCTCTGAGTACAAAGTGTTAGCAAATGGCGCTGAAAGGATTTTAAGTGGGCCGCTGAAATCAGCTTCCTCCTCACACTGGGACAGCCTCCCCCCCCCCCCCCGGCCTATTTACATATTCACAGGCGAAACAAGCTTAGCAGTTATCAAAAGGGGCCCACTTGGGGGAGCGGCATCTGCAGACACGATGCATTCGCTCGCTCGGAGGCAGGATCCACAGTCTCTGTGGAAGAAGAGCATCCCTCTGACTGGGGGTGGGAGGAAGGGAGGGAGGGAGGGAGGGAGACAAGGAGGGCTTTTCCTTGGGCCTTCGTGCCTGGCACAGAGGAGCTGCTCGCTGAGTGCTTCCTGGACAGAGAGCTGACTAGAAAGGGATGTCAGCAAGTACCCTTTGAGCTCCCACCATCACCTGTGGAAAGAGGGACGACCTCACACACACTGGCCTGGCCTCGGGGAATTCTCCTCCTGGACCCCCACCCTAAAGCACAGGAAGAGCCCCCGGAAGCCAGTGAGCTGCCTGCCGGAGAAGGCAGTGCTTTGCTCGGCTACTAAGCGTCCACGGGGAGGGGACCCAGCGGGCTCGTCCCATCCCTGGCCCATCTGTGGGCGTCTCAGCAGAATAGAGGCGAAGATGCTGGACTCTGTCTCGTGGCCTGCTCTGTGGCTGAGCTGGGAGCCAGAGACTTCCCACACTTTCCCATTCCTTTCGCTCATCTCCACCGTCAGGGCCGCTGCTTTTGTGGCCTAGACCAGACGGCTGTTACCTGTGGGATGGTGCCACCAGCTGCCTGCCTTGGCCTGGACCCCCTTGTGCCCCCCGAAGACAGACCGCCTCAGCCTTGCTATGCCCACCTCCTCGGCGCCCTGTGAGCCTCTAAGTAGAGGGCCGGAGAACTCCCAAAGCCCTGATTTCCAGAGGGTTCCCAGGCCCGCCACCAGCTTTGGCCCTGCGCCCCTTCCCCCCTTCCCAACCCCCCCCCCCCAGGCTCTTCAGCCTCCTGCTGCGGGTCATCTTCCCCTTTAAGGGCCCAGAGAGCAGGGACGGTCATTTCTTCTTCACCTCGGTTCTGCCGTGCTGAGCGCAGGGCGTGGCCCTGGGGACGCTCCTATTCTGCTCTCCCAGGATCCTCAGAGCCTCTCCTCCCGAATAAGAACGAGTGCTGTCTCTGGACAAGAAGCTCCCGGCCGCTCTCCTCCACACCTCCGACCAGTCTCTGGACAATTAATGGCCTCTCCGGAATGGCAGGCGGCTGCTGTTCCGTCGTTCCCGTCGCACAGATGCTTCCCGACCCGGGTAGGTTTTCTTGGCAGCGTTGCTGCCGTGGTGGGCCATTTCCTTCTCCGGCTCATTTACAGATGGGGAAACTGAGGCGCCCAGAGGGAAATGACTCGCCCTTGTCACTTGGCTAGGAAGTCAGGACTTCAGACTCGGCCCTCTGTCCTGCGCTGTGACCTAACTGTGCCCTCGTTCACTCCGTCTTCTCCCAGACGCCTCCAGACTCCATTCCCTCTCAGAGAGGCAGCAGCCGCGGGCCTAGTGCCTTGGGAGGAGCTCTTGAACCTGGGGCTCGAGATCCTTTTAGCAGAAAGCACAACCCTGCGCGTCCCACGGGAGAAGCATCAGAGACGGGCTCTGGGCACGTGCCGACGTGACCGTGGAAGGCCCGAGCGGCAGCAGGGATTCGAGGCCGTGTCCGTCTGCTCATTAACACCAGAGAGAAGCTCCTATGGAACGGGTGGGGCCGGGGCTGCCCATGCTGTGCCCGTGCTGTGCCCGTGCTGTGCCCGTTGATCCTGTGCTTGGGCTCTGCCTGTCTTCCCCGCTCTTTCTGAGAGCAGCGCAGCCAGGATAGCTGGCCAGGCTCATCTGCCCTTGACGGCATCCCAAGGAAGCCGGGGGACTGCGGAAGCGGCCGCCTTACTGGCCGCACTCCAAGGGACGGCCTCCCACGGGACCCTGCGAGGGTTCTGGTCCAGGATGTGGCCCTGGGCAGAAGGAAGGCCCAGAGCCGGGTGGGTCCAGGGACGCCTTTGGGAATCATTTCCAGGAGGAGGCCCAAAGGCAGAGCAGGAGGGCAGTGCTGCAGAGTGCGGGGAGGCAGGGGGCGAGCTCCGCGTCAAGGCGGTGAAAAATAAACTCAGTCTAAAAATGGTAACTGCCGACACATGGCGCTTGTTGAAGCATTTATTAGTAGCCACCAAGGCCACGGGCCGCGCCAGCTTAGTCCGTTTAGAAGGCGCCCGTCATGCCGGATAGGAAGCAGAGAGAGAAGAAGGCAGGCCTCGCTTTGACTCTCTGTCCACGTCGTGCATTGCGTAAGGACAGGAAGCCGGTGGGCTCGGACCCCAACATTTCCAATAACACCAGAGCCAGAGGTCCGAAGGGCCCCGGAATTGAGGGAGGTGTGAGTGTGCCCAGAGCGGGAAGGGCACGCCTTGAGGGCCAGGCTAGGGGGCGTCACTCAGGAAGCGACGGGGAGCTGCAGTGATGGAGGAGGGCTCTACTCCAGTAACCGTCCACGGTCACCCGGTCCCAGTGACTGAGGGCGCCAGAGCCAAGGGGCTGGCTCTCGGGGGCTCCCCCGGCTCTCTTCTGTGCCCTCCGGGAGGGGCCTCGGGCCGCTGGCTCACCATGGAGCTGCTGGGAGAATTACTCATTAGTGGAGGAGCAGCACTTGAGGATGAAGGGGCCACCACGGTGAGGAGAACAAGGGCGAAGGACAGCTGACCGGGGCATGGCAGGAGGGAGGGAGGGAGGGACGTGCGGGGAGATGCGTGCGTGTGCGTGCGTGCGTGTGTGTGTGTGTGTGCGTGTGTGTGACACACAATATCAGTGTTCCTGCCCATCTGCCCGCCTGCCCGTCTCTCACACTCTCTGGTTTCCGCCGCTCGGCCCAGAGTCCAGCTGCCTCGTTCCCGGGTTTCCGATGTCTTTGCTCCTGGTTCTCCCCGGAGCGCAGGGTTCTGCCCCATCCGGACCGCCGGGACGCGACGTCTCCCCCCATGCCTTAGACCCCTTTCTGGAAGGAGTGTCCGGCCCAGCAAGGCTGGCCAGCCTCCATCCGGGCTGCTGGGAGCTCTTGGCCTGTGGCCCCCGGGCAGCCTGGTGCCCTTTGCAGAGGCCAGATGAGAGGCCAGTAGCGCTGTCTCTGCTTTGGGCTCGGGGAGCACAAACCTGAGCCTTTGGCCTGCATGTTGCGCCTTCGCCCTTCTTCCAGGCGTCAGGAGGAGTTGGGCCCGGCCGCACTCCTGCCTAGATGGGCTGTTGGGCTCTTATACTTCGTTTCAAGAGCACTTACTGGGTCTTCCCATGAGCCTGTGATTATTTTCTTTTTTTAACCTTTTTTTTTTTGATTGTGCTTATGGCTTTTAGCCCAGGAATACCCCATTAGGTAAGACTTCAATATCCACACCTCCAAGTATCATTTTTATAAAGTTTGTTAATAATCACCTGAAGTAGAAGAAATAAAAAGAGAACTAGAAGTCCAAAGTCCAGTTTTCTAACTAAAGTAATACCCCGCGTGTGCATTCTCCTGCCTGGCTCAAAGCCAGCTTCAGCAGCCGTGTTCAGGTAAGAAGAGAGAGAAGGCGGAGTCGCCCCAAAACTTCATCGTCCCTCCATTCGCAGGTAGCATAAACCCACGAATGGGATGCTGGGTAAGAGAGTCCTGGGGGCAGATGCTATCCACACAATCCCCCCTGTGATTCCATGGGAGGCGAGCGTGTGGGAATCTCCCAGGCTGACATGCTGCGTCTCCCCAGTGAATCATGACACATAGCCAGCTCCTATCTCTAAAGATCTCTTGCTAAAGGGGCAGACAATATTGCGCTTTCCAAGGGGAAGTGACACCAATCTGGGGATAAGAGGGAAATCAAAGAGAAAGAGAACCAAACCAGGATTGCCAGGCGCATTGACAGAAAGCCAATTAGGGGCAGACGAGGGGACCCTCCAAGCAAATGCGTTCAGCCCGCCACGGCTCAATCCTCCACATGCCAAAGGGCACGCTGCATCTTTTGGCGCACTGTGTGGTCTCTGCAGGCACCTTCACGGCGCCTTCTCCAAACCGTTCACTTTCTCCATTCGGGGAGCAGCAGCTTCTTTTCCTGAAATTTCTCTAAAAGGTTTTAAACTTTGTATTATCTGATACTTATACAATTCCACTTGGGCACCACAATCTGATTGGCCATTCCCCGTGGACGGGCACCGACTTTGTTCCCAGTTCTTAAGCACCAGGAAAAGGACTGCTCTCGACGTTCAGGTGGGTCTCAGCCCTGCCTTTTTATCAAGGCCTCTCGTGGGGGGAGCCTTTTTAGAGCTTCATTTGCAGAACCCCAAATCGCTTCCCGACTGCGCCAGGAAAACGGCAGCGGGCCTGTCTTCCCGACTAGGCCTGCCTTGCTTTGCTTGTCAGTGGCTAGTGATGCTCAGGTTTTCTTTCAAGAAATTCCTGTTCCTGGCCATATGTTGGGAATAAATGAATCTGCATCGATTGCTCCTCGTGTGTGCACGTTAGGCTCATTAACGAGGCCATCGCTGCATGGCGAGCTCTTCCCCTCTCCTGGGCTACTTTCCCCCCCTTATTTTGGATGCAATTTTTTTGTCATGCAAAAGCTATTTGATTTTCCTATTATTAAGTGAATGGGCTTTCCTCTTGGAATCTCTTCTAAATAACGAGTCGCAGAGTGCTCCGTCTGTGCCCAGTTGTAAAACTATCTGGCACCCCATTATTCTCCATTTTTTTATGATTGAAACAACGAGATGGCTGCTCCATTTGGAATTTATTGTGAGGCTTGGCGTGAAACGTGAGCATGTTCTACCCTCCGTCCAGATGTACTCGTTCCGGAAACTTCTGCAAGGGGGAACCCCAGACAGTTACTTACGGCGAAGAGCAGGAGAGAATTCTTGCGGAGAGGCGACAAGAAACAACATTTTGTGGGACATTCGGCCATCTCGTACTGCTGTGCCTGGAAGTATTTACAGAAAGAACGCCGTGAAAAGGAGTGCCGTTCGGGCACCAACATCTGTGGCAGAAGATGAAGAAGCGGTGCAATTCCGTGAGGAAGGGAACCACCAAACCCTCTGATACCAAGTGCCTTCTGGGCAGTGGGGCGGAGGGAAAGAGGGCAAAAGCGCTCCACAAACAGGGTGCAAAAGCAAGACGTGAGAGAGACCAAAGGCTTGGAGCTTACCCAGAAGCCTCATCCTCGTGGACCCGATTCATGCTTTCTTCAGGAAAAGAACTGGCGAGCGGAGCCCCACGTAATACCATCAGCCACAAAAATGAAACGGATTACATTCTGAGAAGGAAACAATTCGTCATGTATGTGGGAATCGTTCTCAAATCGGCCTGTGTCTGGGCAGGCCACGGCCTTGTAAGAGGAAAAATCGAAATGAATGGAAATAGAAAATGGCAAAAAAAAAAAAAAAAAAAAATTAAGAAAAATATATGGCAGGCAATTAAACACGACCAATTTAAACAAGCTATTAATGGAGAGAAATGGGAAATGGATAGCGGAATGGACATTAATACCAATCAGAGCAATTTTGATGCAAATCAATCCCCATAATGAGAAGACTAAAAGAATCTAATGAGTGCTTTAGCCTGAGGATAGTGGAGACATATGGCGGCCAAAGGCAACACTCATTTAGAATATGAAGTCAGTTGTTAAATCTCCTGGAGAAGGAGAGTGAGTGGGAGATTACCTGCAAGGCTACCTCACAAATCAAGCCTCTCTGGGGAAAGCCGTCTTGAGGGCACTTAAGGAGGAAACCGGAAGGAGGGCAACAAACGGAGAAAAATGGAGAAGGTCTGCCAGGCTTCGATGGCAAACTTGGCCCCGTCGGGAACCGCGAAGAGCACCCCTAACATCACGGTCCCGGACGTGTCCGTGGTGAGGGAGGGGAAATGACAGGGAAGACGGGAAACATAGCTGAAGTGTAGGGGAAAAGGACGGAGAGGAGATGGATTCCGGAGCTGAGCCGGCCGAGGGGGGTGAGGAATCCTGGGGACCTTCGTCGTACCAAAAGAAAAGACGGCGGCCCCATGTGGCCCCCGTCCCCGGGCGCATTGTTTTCTACGAGGCGTCCTTGACAAAAGGGTGGGTGGGAAGGAGCGGCAGCTAACAGAACACAGGGAGGTCCGTACAAGGGCTTACGGGGAGCCCTAAAGGCCGGCCTCCAACGTCTCCCGGCTGTGTGGCACAATCCTCCCAGCTCCCTGAAGGCTCTAGCCACGGGGGCCGCTCTGTGCGGCGGCCCCTCCCTTTAGGAGTGTCGGCGCGGCGGCTGCCGAATCGAAGCCGAGGAGACGTGACGAAGGCTCGGGGCTTCCAGAAGCTCGCAGCGGCCCACCGACACAGGGCTGAGGGCTTCCTCGGGAACACCACCAGAGCCTGCTGCATGAAGCCTTTTCCTCGGCTCACTCGAAGGGCGATGGAGAACCACACGAAGGCGTCCATGAGGGTCATAAAGGAGGTCCCCCTGCAGCAGGCAGAGGCAGAGGAGGGAGGGACAGACAGGCAGAGGTACAGCGGGCAGTCCGCCTGTGCCCCACGGGAGCCCCAACGTTCTGAGGCTGCAGGGAGATGGTGGGGGGCCACGTGTTCGTGGACAAAGAGGCTTAGACTGGTTTTGTCCCGCACCCATTCCAAGGGCACCCGCCTGGCCAACGGTGGATCAGAAATGCACTGCCTGGATGACACCCCCTTTCCTGGCCGCCCGTGTCTGCGGCTGGCAGGCCCTCCAAGCAGCCTGGGCTCTCGTGGACGCCCCTGCGGGCAGGCAGCCAGAAGTACCCTCTGGTGCCCATCACTCCCTCCCTACTTTGTGCAGCCGCTTCCAGGCGGTGGACAAGTGCTCCGGCCGTGCCGCTGCTCAGAGGCTGAGCGGATGCTTCGCCGGCTCTAGGAAGGGCCGCGAGGGCCTGGGTGCCCCCTGAGGAGGGAGGTGTGGGCAGGGGCTCCCGGGCAGTCCTCCTGTGCAGAAGGTGGTTTTCTGGGCATCTTCCACCTCGTTCCGGGGAGCGCCCTCTTCTCAGCACTCACGCGGGGCCCCGACTGGCTGGAAGGAGGGGGGAAGCGTGGCTTGTGCCCTGGGCAGAGGCGGGCACGGCAGCCCTGGCAGGAGGGGATGGAGTGGGGAGGGGAAGGGAAGGGGCACGGATCAGGCCGGCCCCGAAGGGCGACCCTCACACATCTGCCTGTGTCTCGCCCTCCCAAGGGACGGAACAAGACGGTTTCTGTTTTCAAAGGAGGAAATGGAGGCAGACACGTTGAGGTCACCTGAGGCCCCATTTGAACTGGGATCCGGTGCGCCAACCCCCGGGCCACCGGGCTACCCGAGAGGGAGAAGCCGGGGAGGGGGCAGCGCAAAGCCGGGCCCGTTTCAAGTGCTGCTCGGACCAAAGGCCACGTAGGAGGCCAGTGTTGGCCCAAGGGCAGCAGAGCTGGCCGTGGGGCCCGGCCTTGGGCCGCAGCGAGTGCTTTGCAGCCTGCAGTCCTGCTCACTTGCTCGCCAAGACCCCGGAGGGCCTCAGTTTGCCGGGGGGGACGATGGGGACGAGGCGTCTCTTCTGGTGGCTCCTGAAGCTTCGTCACCTGAAAGGCTCCAGTGGACACAGCCTGGTGGGGGCCGCCCAGGCTGGTCTTGGGGACAAAGCGAGGCCCTCGAGAGGGGCGCCGTCGATGCCCAGCCCGGCCGGAGCCTCTGTGGGGGTCAGCCTTGGTCGGCTCTCCAGAGCAGGCCCCGGCCAAGCGGTGTGGCAGGGGGCACAGGTGAGGGCCCGGGCTCGGCCTTCTGCTTTCTGCCCCCTCCCTGGCAGCCCTGCGTCTGCCTGTCTCCCTCCTCGCCCCGCGGCTCTCCTTCTGGCCTCTGTCTCCGAACACCCCGTCTCCACCTCGGAGTGGGACCCCAGCACGATTTGCACTCGGCTCCACAGGCCCAGCAGGACACTGTACAGAGCCGCTTTCTGAGCCTCCAGGGACGGCCCGAGAACCGTCCGGCGCACGGAGGCAGGAGGCAGGCTGGGCTGGCCTTCGGCGTAAAGGAGAAAGCGGGCACCTTCTCGAGCAGAGGCGGGCACCTTGTGCCAGCTGTGCCCCAGGGGGAGCCGGCCCATGGCCAGGCCCCAGAGGGGGAGGCTTCTCTGCAAGAAAGGCAGACGGCCTCCATTCGTGAAGCGCCGCCATGCGCCAGGCTGTCTAGCTGCGTCTGACTCGGGCACCCCAGCTGGGGTTTTCTTGGCAGACACAGGAGGGGCCGGCCTTGCCCTTCTCCAGCTCATCTGACGGATGAGGAAACTGAGGCAAACGCGGGAGAGTGACTTGCTCAAGGACACACGGCCAGGAAGCTCTGAGGCCACATTTGAACCAGGGAAGATGCTCTCCTGACTTGGGGCCCAGAACCCCGGGATGGGGGGCCATCCTCATCCCCATTTAAAGGGAGACCCTCGAGCCACCCCAGGGCGCCCCCCTCACCCTGGAGAAGGGGCTCGGTCCCGAGATATGTGGGGGGTGAAGCTGTGCCTGTGTTGCCTGAGCTAGGTAGGGCCCACGCGGGAGAGGGAGGTGAGGGGGTCCCCGGCCCTCCTCCACTGAGGCTTTGCCAACATGCCCACGGGCTGGGGAAAGGCCCCTCGAGAAGCCGCGGCCAGAGACGCCTCGGGGTTCAATCCGGCACCCCGAGAATGCTCAGGAACCTCCCCACCGTCCAACAAAGAGCGCCAAGGCGGGACTGAACCATTTATTGTGCTGCTCCATCGACCCGACGCCCCCCGGCCGCGGACAAAGAAACGGGGGCTCCCTCCCTCCCGCGCCCTCTTCCGGGGGCCGCCAAGAGTCCTCCGCCGCCCCGGGCGCCGCTACGAGGTCTCCATCTTGTATCCGTGTTTCTCCAGCTCGGCTCTGGACAAAACCAAAAGGACACGTCAGCGGCACGGCGGAGAGGGGAGGGGCCGCCGCTCACCAGCTGGACCCACGACCGCCCCAGCCAAGGGCCCTTCTGGAGCCCACCCCAGAGGCGAGCTCTCGGGGCTCCCAACAGCCCCCGCTTTCTCTCATGCAAACTAAAAGCGCGACCGGGCAGCCGGGAAGGAACGTCCAACGAGTTTTCATTTGGCAGACTGGGGTGGAGGCTGCTGAGATCTCTGGGGGGCCCCAGATCCAGACCCCCAAGCCTGGCCAGCCAAAGAGCGGCTCTGGCTGAGATTCTCCCCTGAGGCCGCATCGCAGCCGTCAGGCTCCACTTCCAGGGGGGATCTTGGGGAGGCGGGGGGGCCCCGCCAGAGGAGAGAAGCCAAGGGACGCACCAACAGGTCCGGGAAGGAAACGGCTCGCCCCGAGGACCGCCAGGCCGTGCCTGGGTACGAGGCGATCCCTGGGAGGGGCGGCCTCTGCGCGCAGTCTGGAGACCCGTCACAGGCACGGCAGTCAGGAAGGGGGCGGCTAGAGCCAGGAAGCCCCTCCCGTGGCCGGACGAGGCTGAGCTGGGGGATTTGCACCCAGGTCGCCCTGACTCCAGGCCGCGCTGCTGCTCGGTGGGCTCTCAGAGTGGTTCTCCCCGGGGGGCCCCCTCTGTGTTCCCTGCTCTCTCCAGGGACCCTCCCCACAGAGGGGTGCCCAGCATGTCCCCCTCGATGCCACCCTCTCAGATACCGAGAGCTTGAGGACACGGCCAAGCAGCGGCCCAGCCCGGGAGAAGCGTCCACCAGCTCCCGCGAGCTTACGACGCTCCCCCCCCCCGCCCGAGTTCCTGCCCCCCAAATTACCGTAACTGATTGGAGAAGTCGTCCTCGACGTTGTCGTCGTCCCAGTTATCTTCCCAGACGTGGGCGTCCTCGTCCTCATCCAGGCCGGCCCAGTCTGGAAGGAGACAGAGCGAGGCCTCAGCACCGCTCACTTCGGATCGCCACAGCCTGGCATGGGAAGAAGCTCGGGCCGCAGATCCCGAAAGGGCTCGAGGAGCGCCCCTCCCCCCCTCCCGCCCCAGCCAGACTGGCCGGGAGGCCCAGCAAAGCGGATCCAGCATTAGCTGGAGCGTCTGAGCGGCCTCTGGCGGAGGCTGCCCAAAAGAAGGCCGTGCCCTGCCCCGGCGCGGGCAGACCAAGAGGGCCTTTTCTCAGGCTGCTTCGGGCGGCCATGAGGGGGAGGCAGGGCAGCACCCAGGGGGCCAGGGCCCGTGCCCGGCTCAGACCTGCCCGTTGGAGGGAGGACCACGACACACAAGGCTGGAAGCGGAGGTGGGCCCTGAGGCAGGCAGAAAAGGGCAGCGGGCAGAGGCGGCCCGCGGTGCCCGAGGGTAGAGCCTGGCAGCCTGCGGAGCTGCCGCTTCTGTGACTACATACAGCAGGGCTTAAAGGACGCTCCAGCAAGGACTGCCTCATCCTCGAGACGCCCGTGTCAAGTGGGTGCCATCATCGCGCCCATTTTACAGACGAGGAGAGCCTCGGGGCCTTGCAGCAGACGGGACAGCAGTCCAGGGCATCCAAGCTGGGCAGGCTAACAGTTCCGGCCTGGCCAAAGGCACCGAAGGGAGGCGGAGGGCAGAGGCCACGTCCAGGGTGCAAGACTCAGAGGCTGGCCTCACACGGCCATGTTTGCGCTCCTCTAGCCAAGCCCCTCTCCGACGTTCCTGAGGAACCAAGTGCCCCGCTGGGTCCTGGGGGCCAAAGGCAAGAGGCCCTCCGCCCCTCTGGGGCTCTGCATGGGAAAGGCAGACTCGGGAAGCCTGGCTACGCTGGGCCTCGACCAGGTGGCCGAGTCAGCTGAGGAGGCTGTGCCGGCGCCCTGGCAGAACACGAGCTCCCAGAGCAGGCGCGGCCCCGCTCAAGAGGCTGGCAGAGCCCAGGAAGGCCGGAGCTGCCCGGAGAGCCCCGGAGAGCCCCGGCCGCTGGGATGAACAGGATTCCCGCTCACTGCTTCTCCACAGGGGCCGCCCCCCCCCAATCAGCCGGGCCTGGAAGGCGCCCCAGAAGGCTGGCACCCTTTAGAAGCTCACATTTCCTCCCGGCTCGGCTCCTTGGCGGGAGGGGGGGGGCGCTCTGGGAGGGGTCAGTGCCACAGTCTAGGCCCGTCTCTCCCCCCTCCCCCCCAGGAGTCC
This sequence comes from Gracilinanus agilis, assembly GCF_016433145.1. NCBI lineage: Eukaryota > Metazoa > Chordata > Mammalia > Didelphimorphia > Didelphidae > Gracilinanus > Gracilinanus agilis. Next base: position 1,050,213 of record NC_058134.1, read on the forward strand.
AGCATCTCCCTCCGCTTCAGGCCCAGACAGAGAGAGACCTAGAGAGGCCCCGGCCGGGCCCAGCTGCGGCCCTGTCAGTTTCCTGTCACTGACCAGGGGAAATAGACTCGTGTTTACTCTTCCGGCAACAAGCTGGATCCGGGCTGGTCAGGCAGCCCCGTGTCCCCGCCCTCAGGGAGGGGGTTTCCAGCCCGCTGCCAGCAGCATCTCCTACCCGGGCCAGGGGGCAGCCCGCACCTGCTAAGGGATCCCGGCCTGGGTGGCCCAAGACCCGAGTGCAGCCCGGCCCGGGGGACTCCAAGGGGCCAGAAGCCGGGAGTGAGGGGCGAGCACGGGACCCTCTGCTCTGGTGAGACAGACCCCCCCCCCCAGGGCCAGCCATAACTCGGGGCTTCCCTCCATTCGGACCCGGGACTTGCGCTTCTCATCCGCACGTGAAGCCTCGGCCTTGAGGCAGGGTTCCGGGGCCCCAGGTGCCGCGCAGAGCGCTGAAGGCAGGGGAACCCCACCCCCCACCCCGGGCCCTACAGGGAAATTTGCCCTACTCTTCAGAAGATGAGAGACCCTGGCTCAGTCACTTCCGCTCCTCCGCTTTGGTTTCCTCCTCTAGGAAAACCCGCCCGGCCCCTCGCGGGAAGGCACGTGGCCCGAGTCAAGGGTCAGGTCGGCCCCTGCCCGCAGCTCACCTTCGGCCGGGAACTCCTCAAACTCGTCGTCCTCCTCCAGGAGCCCCAAGTCCACAGGCTGCTTTTTCTCCGACATGATGTCTGCTGCCGCTGCCGCCGCCGCCGCCGCCGCGCCCACTGCGCCTGCGTCGCCGCGGCGCGGAGCATGCTGGGATTGGGAGGCGGGTCCCGGCTGGGACCCAGCTGCAGTTCGCCTGCGCACGCACTCGGGGGGTGGGGCCTCAGGGGAGCGTGAGGCGGGGGTGAAGTCCGAGGGGGAGGAGGGAGCGCCGTCCCGTCGTCCATCGCGCGGGGCGCCCAAGTCTCCGGGAGGCCCCGCCCCCCGTGACGCCATTCAGGGAGCCGGGGCCTTTACGGGGAGGCGCCTTCTGGAGGGCCGCGGACTCTGCGCGTGCGCACACCGCCACTCAGCTTCTTCCCTCTCCCCACCCTGCACTACCTCCTCCAGGAAGCCCTCCTATGGTGCAGAATCCTGAAGTGCCCCTCGTCCCTAAGGGCTGTCGTTGGTTCTAAGGCAGGACCGTAGTAAGGGCTAGGCAATGGGGGTGAAGTGACTGAGTCTCGCAGCTTAGGAAGCGCCTGAGGGGAGATTTGAATCCAGGACCTCCCGTCTCTGGGCCTGGCTCTCCATCCAGGGCTGCTTCTTCAGCGCCCAGAGGTATGCACAGCACCTTCTGTGCCTCATCACAGTGTCCTGGGAATGGGGCATTTGGGTACCCAGTTAGGCAGGAAACTGAGGCACAAATAGGGACTCATACCATGGAAAAGTGGCTGAGGCTGGATTTGAACCCAGGGCCAGAGCGTGCACCCCTTTGTATCTGAACTTGTAGATGGCAACACAGGAGTCCAGGGGACTGGATGCCTTATAAGGCAGTCAAAGGAGCTCTCCCCGGCCCTTGGAGCTGCCCATCTGTCCCTTGGAAGGGGGCCCTGGAGAGGGCAGGAGCAGCCCCCAGAGCTCACCTCGAACTCACTCCCCAATTCCGTTCACCTGCCTCTTTTGGCAGCTCCTCGGGCCGACGGGCTTCTGCCCTCCAGGCCCCCCGGTGGGGAAGGGCAGAATGTCCAAGAGAGGCCTCGAGCGGTGCCTGCAAGGGCCGCCCATGGGCGGATGGACGGATGGACGGACGGACGGACGGGCCTTGGCTCGTCCTTTCTGAAACGTTCCCACGTCGCCTCTGGGCCATTCCCAGCTTCCTTGGACGCACCGGGAAAGGCCAAACCGCCAGTGAGCACAACCGCAAGACCGTCCAGTCTGGCCTCGAGCGGTTCTCTCGAAAGACGCTCGTCCAGGCTGGTGGCTGCCCACCTTCCGCTTTGCCGAAGTCTCCTTTTGGGGGCGCCCGCCTGTGCGGGGGTGCTGGGCAGCCCGGAGCAGGGGGCCCCCCCACAGGAGCTGGTTCAGCTTCAGGGCGGCCCAGGCCTGCCGTGTGCCCACCGCTCTGTGCCCACCGCTCTGTGCCCAGCGTCTGGCCGGGCGGCCCCTCTCAGGGGGACGGACTTCACTGGATTAGCCTCGGTTCTGCTAACTTGGGTCGGCGCTTCGTTTCCTCTAGAAAGGCGGGCCTGCGGGAGCCCTAGCTGGAGGCGGCGGGCCAGTTGGGGCCGTGGCTTTCCCCGGGACATCTCGGCCCGGAGGGCGTCGTGCTGGGGCCGGAAGCGAGGGCACCCCGAATGGGCAGAGCGCCAGCTCTAGGGGCGGGAAGAGCCGAGTTCAGACGGGTCCTTCGGCTCGTGGGCTAGCCCTGGGGTGGTCACCGAGGAGCCACCGGGCCTCCTCTGCGCCGGCTTTCTCCTCTAAAAGAAGAACAAGAAGAGCCCGGCCGGCCCTGGCTTGTGACGAGATGGGCTGTAAAACGCTTTGCGAGCTGCCGCTTGCTGCCCTCTGGAGCGCTGTCCGCCCCACCTGGCCGGGAAAGGTCTGCTCCCCGCCAGGCTCTCTCCTCGGGCGCACCCAAACCAACCCTGTTTGGGAGAAGCTCCTTTTCTGTCAGAGAAACAACAGCCACCCCAGAGAACTCGGAACCTTCTGGGCTACCAGAGGAGAAAGCAGACGAGACCAAGCTGGGAAGGGAGCCGGGGTGGGTGCAGGCATGGCCGGCACCGGGGGTCTTGGGAGGAGCCTGAGCGGACGGCCCATCGGGGCCATCTCAGGGATGACGCTCCCGCTCTTTCCATTCTCTCAGAAGGGCGCACTGGGTTCGGGCCTGTCGGGGAGATGCGTGACGAGCCGCAGATCATGCCCTTCCAGGAGGATCCCCCCATCAGCTTTCACTACGTGCACAGAACTGTGAGGACTTCACGGTTTTCCTCTCTGCTGTACCTCCAACCTTTAGGCTTTGTCTGCACCACCAACAACGCGGGGGCCGAGGGAAACAGCCGGCCATTCCCTTTTTAGAGCCAATGCTCAACAGGCTCGGTGGCCCGGTTCCCAGCTCACCTCCTGGTTCTTCTTAAAGTTCGCTTTGACGGTCCGTCTCCCTCTGGAGACCCTCCCAGAAAACAAAAGCAAAGCCCTCGCTGCAGATAGGCAGAGACGACTGACGCCCCCAAACCTGCAGGGGCCCCCGCTCTGCCAAGAGGCGGGCTGGTCCAGCTCATCCTGGGTCTTCAGGAATGGCGGAGGTTGCGTCTTTCCAAGTGGCTCATTTCCCCCAATGCTGGCGCAAAACTGTTCTTTTGGTTCTGCTCATTTCATTCTGCATTTGTTCCTTGAGCTCTTCCTCAGTTTCTCTGAAACTGTCCCTGGCATGATTTCTGACCCTACAATAGGGTTCCATCACATTCAGAGCCCATAACTTATTTTTAGACCTTTACCTCCAGTGCAATTGGGGTTAAATGACTTGGCCAGGGTCACGCAGCTAGGAAGTATCTGAGGCCAGATTTGAATTCAGCATCTCCTTTCCCCAAGCCTGGCTCTCTCTCTCTACTGAGTCACTTCATTTTTGAATCCTTTGCTACCTCCAAAAGCTACCATCTGGAGTTTTGTATCTCCGAGTAAGCTCCCACCCCAGTGGCTCAGGGAAAACCCAAGATATTTTAATTGTTACAAGTGAAAGAATAATTGAAGCTCATTTGAATACTGCAACTCTGCAACATTTCTTCTTTCCCCTGCAATGTAGGAAATGATGGCAAAATGAAGAAATATTGAAGTTCTTCTGTTACCCAATTCCAGCCCACCTGCAATAATAGTACCCAGAGAATTCTGGCGGAGGCCGCCGAGATCTCAAGCGAGTTTCAGAGACTTGGAAGGCCCTCCGAGATTCCCGAGCTATTCCTCTCTTCCTCACAGCACTCTGCGATATCAGAGAATTGCACATGAAACAGGCAGCCCTCGATGGGAGGGAGAAGGGCTCAAGAAACTCTGGCACCAACGGAATGTAACAAAATATGCTCAGGTAGTATTAAATGGTGCCGGGGAGGAATCGAAAGAAACGGGGAGAGCTTTCCACAGAGCCAGGAGAACAATATACAGAGTGATGACAGCCCGGAAATGGAAAGATGGAGGGGAAGAAAGTGAACTCTTGGAGGAATGGGAAAACCAAGGAAGGGCCACGAGAAGGCCGAATTAAAGACCCCACCAGCTGCCTCCCTCCTGGTGGAGAGGTGGCTGGCTCCTAGAGCAAGGCACTGTGTAGAGCACACAAAGGGCTGTGCCTCCCTCCTATGTCTGCTGCTTGTTTTTCTTTGTCACAAGGGAGGGTTTTGTCTTATAGGGAATGACTGAGATAAAAACAAAAGGAATCAATAAAAGATATTCGAAAAAGAAATGCAAAGGCTGCCTCCCATGCTTCCTGCTTAGCTTTTCTTTTTTTCAGCCCATGTCCCTGAGGCTGTGTACGGAAAGCAAACCGTGTGGGCTTCTAAAATCGCCCACCGTGAACAATAACGGTGTCCCCGATGGCTCCTGTAACTGAACCAAAGGCAGGGACTTTGGGCCCTTTCTCCCCCGCCAGGGACCTGTTTCCTCCCCCATCTGCCTTTGGAAGCTGCTCCTTTTCAAGATCCCTTCATGCTCGTCTCCCCTGTTAAACGAACGTTCGGAATCCTGTGATTGATTCTAGGCTGGTGGAAGGACCAGCAAAGAAACCCCGGGTGGCTCTTTCCTCCTCCTCAATTACTTTGTAAATAATAGCGATGATAATGATAATAAAACCCAACGGGAAAACGCTCCGTTCGCAGCCCGGACCCTCTCACACCGTCCCGGCTGCTTTGGGAGCCCAGCGGCACACCCCGAGCCAAATCCCGAGAAGGTGGCCCGAATGCACAGATAGGTCGAGCCCAGCGCGGCCACTGGGCACCGGAACGCTGCTCCAGACTCGGCATTTGCATGCCCGAGGCTTGTTGGAAAAGGCGATTATGGTCTTCCGAGCAAATCATAAGAATTTTAAAAATGTTCTAAATGCCGTATTTATGTGACAGACGCTAACTGCTCTGAAAGAATCATTATGGTTTGGGAAATGATATGCAATTTCAAAATCATCTGAAATCATTCCAATTGCCTGTATTTACATTTCTATAATGGATATTTATAATGGTGATTATTTTAGCGCTTACCTTGTTTTCAAGGATATAACACTGGTTTCTATGGGAACCGGAGCGGCAGCGAGGAGCAGAATTTTAAGAACCCCTTTGAATTGCAGTGGCTGCAAACTGAGCTGCGAAGGCTGTTTATTCTCCTTCCCTGTTTCTCTTAATCTTTTAAGACAAAGGTGTGGACTGAAATCATCGGCAGTCATTTAAAAACACTAATGAGCCGATTTGTCTGAAATAACTCGGACACACTGAGTCGGCGGCGGTGGGCTAATCGTTGACTCCCCTGGTCGGACTCATTGTCCATTATCGCTATAGAAAAGACTGCCAGGCTGGGGAAATTGTACCCAGAAAAACTTTCTAGCTGATACTGCCCAACCGTTTTGTTCCAGCCTAAACCGGGGGCCCTTTGCAGGAAGCAGAAGCAGCCTGAGCCCCAGTCTTCCCTGAGCAGCCATGTCCTTCCCCCCCTCGATTTGATGCTTCCTTTCTGTGGCCCTTTCCCATTTAGAAATCCTTTTCTGCCCTCCCTGCATGATTATTTATCCCGGTGCTGCTGTGCTGCATTCTAGCCAGCTCCTGGCGGCAGCCGCCGCCTCACTCGGGGCCTCCTGCTTTTTACGGGGTCGTTTTAGCAAGTTCATAAATGTTCAGATTTGGAGATTTCTTTTTCTTGGCCCAGAGCTGAGACCATAAAGATGCCCACACGGAACGGGGGATTCTTCGCTTTGGGCTGTTTATTCTAGTGAATCATTTTCTCATGCTATGCTTTCCCACATCATCCAGAAGTCGTCCTCCTCAGGAAAACTGCGAGGCCATCGCTGTGGATTTGTGTTCGTTATCCTCTCTGAGAGCTGCCAAACTTCCCGAAGGCAAGCCCAGCAATTTGGGGGAGAGCAAATGAAACCGTAAATAATTCGGTTGTGTCAGCGCATACCTAGCTGCCGAGCACGGAGCAGGCTGAGAGGGCCCGGCATCCTAGAGGGACCTTATATAATACCTGCGAGCACAGCTATTGCTTACATGTAATCTGCCTTAAATCCAAAGATTAGGGCTCGGTGGCGAGGTGCCAAACAAGGGAGAACAAGGGCCTGGGTTTTCTCTCCTTTGTCCGGGCCATGGATCCCTGCCCCTGTCTGCACTGCCCTCCTCTTTGCCGAGCCATCGGCAGGAAGGCTGTCAGCTCTGGAAACGGCGTTGCTGTGACCTGAGCCGCGGCCGCCGGGCTAACTCCGGTGGGGCCTCGGAACGCACAGATTTCGCTTTCCTTCCGACATTTATTCCAGTGATGTGGGCCTCTGCTCTGGGCGGCACGAATGCTTAAGGCAGGGCAGGGAATTCTGGACCTTCTGAGCACTGAAGATAAACAAAGGGAAAGCCTGGGAAACATTCAGCCGGAGATCTGGAGAAATGATGGATTGCTTTGCTAGCCCGCCTAATCGGTAGTTACCTTGAGAAAGGGGGAGAGCAGAACAGACAAGTGGGTTACTGCAGACCCGGAGGCCGGCGGCAGCCGCCTCACCCAGTCTCTGAGTTTGTGGGATCGTCGGAGGGAGAAAAATGAATCTGAGTTTGTGACCGAATGACTTCAGTGCGGACGACGAACTCGGCCTTTTGGGCAGTGATTTCCAGGGTAATTTGGGCGTGCCTGTGTTTTCCTCCACGGCGGAAGAGCGGGTCCAAGACAGCTGCTGAGCCGTCTCTTCCCGGCCCCCAACCCAAGAATTGCTTTTCTGTTTTTTAATGAAAAGTTTTTAGTGGTTCATGTTCGGGACCCCATTGTGAGAGGGCTGGGATAAGAGGGGAAGTAGGAGCCATCCAAAGGCTTTGGGCAGTTACCCCAAGGGCCAAAGCAGATCTTTGGGCTTTGTCCCTCTCCAGCTACCTGGGCTGCTGCTCTGAATGAATTCAGTTATAGGTTTGTGGTGCAGCTGGAAGGGACCTGAGGAGCCAGGGAATCGAACCCCCAGATTTTACATATTGGGAAACCAAGGCTCAGAGATGGTCAGTGACTTGCCCAAAGTCACCCAGAGAGTAAGTGTGTGAGAGAGATTTGAACCACCGTCTTTGCGGCCTATCCTGCCCATCGTGCTCCACTGCCTCTGGAGAACCAGGGAACGTCAGTGGTGCTATGTGAGCAGGGTAGACACGGGGGACTTATGTCTAAGGGGGGGGGGGGGCACGCAGTTCCTTAGAGGAGTTGGCAGTCTTACATACGTGGGAGGTAAGGACGCTGCTCTCTGTGTGGCCCGTCCACTCGGGGCCAAGCAACACGGAGACGAGTCAGACGAACGACGGGCAGAAAGCAAAGTGTGAGGGGACGCGAGTGAGGAGGATTGGTTGGGGGCAGGACGAGGGAGGGGAAATTGTGGTCGCCTGGACTTGGAGCAAACACAATAGCATTCCATACCTCTTTGAACTGCCCCAGCCCTAAAGACGAAAATCCGCTTCTCCCCGTGATACAGGAACCGAAATCGGGCGAGATAGCAGAACAATGTGCGAATGATTCCATTTATTGGCTTAACTGACTAATCAGTCACCCAAAGCGCCAGCCTGGCAATGCTGTGTTTCAGGGGCTAGCGAGAGGCGGCCCAAACAAAGCCCTGGCCCTCTTCTTGTGGGGAGCAATCCTGGAATGTCAGCCCTGGGAGGGGGAGGACTGGCTTAACCATCGGGTCTTTGCTGGCTCCAATTTCTCCCCTTCAATGGCTCTGTGAAGAATGGCCATTAAAGCGCCTGATCTCGGCAGAAAGAGAACGCCCCAGAAGTAAAGCCCCAGACAAAACAACCGAGGCAGCCAGAATTTGAACCAAAATGAATCCTGGTTCTTGCATCATGCCCCAGAGCAGCCGAACGGAGGGGCTGGCACAGTGCCCAGACAGATGAATTCCAGAGGCGAAGCCCCTTCCCTGAGAATGCCCAGCCTTGCAAGGGCTTTGGGCGGTTCAGTTCTGAAGCCCCAACTCTAATGTAGTCCCCGATCAAATTAACAACCGGAGCAAGAAATAACGGGGG
>NC_058134.1:1058671-1090258 GCF_016433145.1 Gracilinanus agilis
TGGGGTGGGGGCTGGGGGGGGAGGGGAGATGGGGGAGGGGAGGAATCACTCCCGGAGCCTTGTCTCCCAAGAAGAATAATTACATCTTGCAGTGAAAATCAAACAGGAATCCACTGCATAAATGTGGTTACCACTTGTCACATCCCATCGCGAGTGCCCTTAGGGGAGCGGCACAGTGCAGCCCGATGCTTCCAGGTGGTCTTTCTGAGGAGTCCAGAGGGCAAAACTGGCCAAAGTCCACTTCGGGATCTCTGTCCGGTTCAGCGGACGAATGACTAAACGGAGAAGACGGCCCAGTGCTTCGCCGGGTGCGCCGAGCCCTGCTCTGAGCCTTCTGGGAGGCAGGCTCAGCTTTCACACTCCAAGACATGGTGGGGTGTTGCCGATACCCCCAGAGAGCCTCCCTCTCCTAGAACAGGGAGGAGAGAGACAGGCCGAGGGCAGCTGGTGCGTGTGCCACTTCCAGAACCAGTGGCAGCCTTGGGCCTGGCGCGCAGGGGAGGGAAGAGGAAGAGGCGAGCCCAGGGGGCGACAGGGCGGATCTCCAGGGGCCCAGGGTGGGCAGCCAGAAGGGTGCTCTGGGGTTGGCCACGTATATTAGTATAAAAGTAGAGGCCCGGAAAGGCTCTGGCCAAAGCGCAACGTTCCCTTCCGTACACAAATGGCTGCCAAGCGTAGACACGGAAGGACCTTGGAAAACTCCGATCAGAGTGTTTGTGTCGTCGTATGCCCCGGAGAAGCCTTAGAAGCTTTCCCGACTGATGCAGGAATAAAGCAGCGACGGCCCCTCCCGGAGGCCCCTCGTGTAAAAGTGAAAATTGGGAAAAGCCATCTAAAAGTGTATATATATATTTCTATGGACAGGGGAAATGTATCAAAACTACATTTCCCGTGATCCAACGTGGTCCAACTGATTTCCGTTTCCGGTTTTTGGGCTTCGGAAGGTTTACGTCTTGACGCAGAAAGGGTTTAAATCTCCTGGCTTAGGAGGGAGTGGCCTCTTTGGCGAGTAGGCGCTTCTGGAGGCGGCAGTTTTGAATGCTTACAAGCGCGTGGTCTAATGATTTTATCTATCAGCATGGCTTTAATTAAAATACTAATTTATATATTTATACCAGCCTTTATCATTTTTCATATTTATCACTCGACGGGTCTGGAGACACGCCGACGAGAGAACCGAGGAATGGGAGAGACGTGAAAGCCAGCAGCTCCTCCGGGACTGGGAGATCGGGGCCTCTTTGGCAGAGAGCTCGGAGAGAACTGAGGAGCTGCTCTGGAGTTCCTGGAGTGTGTCTCGGGAGCCGCTGGGCTGGCCGAGCCGGGGCACCCATGGGGTCCCTGCTGGCGTCCCGTTCCACTCCTCAGAGCCAGCGGGGGCAGCTGTCCTCCTTTGGAGCCCTCCTTGGTTCTAGACTTGGCTTCATCGTGCCGGCTTCCACCCTAGAAATGCCTCTCCATCACCCTGGCTGTGCTGCCACGGGAAACAGCAACAAAAGGTGGCTATTGAAAAGCCAGCCCTTTGCTCTTGTGGAAACTTAGGAGGGGGCAGCGGCTCACAGTTTCCCCCACCCCCTCCTCTTCCTTTTAAAAGTGCATGTCCAGGGGCAGCTGGTAGCTCAGTGGATGGAGAGTCAGGCCTAGAGACGGGAGATCCTGGGTTCAAATCTGGCCTCAGACACTTCCCAGCTGTGTGACCCTGGGCAAGTCACTTGACCCCCACTGTCCACCCTTACCACTCTTCCACCTAGGAGCCAATACACACAAGTTAAGGGTTTTAAAAAAAGTGCACGTCCATTGGCAGTCACAGACGTACACACGATTCGGTAAGCTCCCTCGGGTGTCCCTCCAGTGCAGGCTGGGCCCTTGGTCTCTCCTGGCTGTTAGCCCAAGCCAGACTCCTTCGGGGGGTCACAGATATGTTCCAGGAATCTCTGCCGTGTCTCGGAGCTTTCTGTGACCAATGCTGTGCCCTCTGTGAACAGGAACACGTGAGGGCTCTCCCCACCCCCAGGGATGCTTCCTGGATCCTCTCCTTCCCAGGGACAGCCGGTTCCTCTTCACTCCTCCCCTGGTGCTGAAGAGAGCGTCGCCGAGCCGAGGGAGCGCTGCTGTTACATCTTTCAAGGAATCCCCACAGATGCTGGCACACGGGTGGGAGACGCCTTCGGGAGAGCCGTGGGAAGCAGAGGCTCTGTCACAGTCACCAGGCGACGTGCTCAGAGGTTCTCCCCGTCTCGGTCAGGATCTCCCTGGTAGAAGCCTGCTCACTCCCTCCTCGCCCCGTCCCTGAGGAATCTGTCCCTCGGGACCTAGTTGGCCGCCATCAACATTTTGAACAGGGGAGAGAAGAGGCATCTCGGAGGCTCGTGTAACCGGAGAATCTCAGGTGGGCCGAAGTTTTCGGCCGGGGCTCCGGGCTGGCTGCGTCTTTACACACCGTCTCAGCTGCCTTGTTCTGGCCACTAGCAAGGCTCTCCGTGTTTCCCCACAGCCTTTGGACGCCGCTTATTGTCCCCCCAGAGTAGAATAGGAACTCTGGGAGGGCAGGACTGCTTCCCTTTTTGTGTCTGCTTCCTGCGGCTTGGCTCGGCGCCCGGTGCGTAGGAAGAGCTCGAGGAAAGCTTTCATTCCTCCTTGCTGCCGAAGGAACGGCGGGGAGACGAAGGGCTCCACGAGGGGACATGGCAAAGCAGCTGTTGTCCGAGCTCCTTGGCAGCGGTTAAAGAACAGCCGAGGGGAACAGAGGAACAGAATCCCAAAGGAGTGAGCTCCGGGGCCTTGGGAAGGTCAGGGAAAAGCGCCTCTTGGGCAAGAAGCGCCAAGAAAGCCGAGACAGGGTCTGGCAGCAATTAGGGTTAGAGCAGCATCTCCTACCAGACGGCCCCAGTAAGCTAGGAAGGGGCGGCCGCTCGCATGGCCAAGTCACGCTGGAACAACTTGGAAAAGAATGAAGGGAGAGCCCCCCCCCCCCCCGGCAGAACCGCCGTCCCAGCAGGGACCGAGAAGATCTCCAAAGAGGAGCGGATTGCCAATACGTGGAGTTGGCCAGAGGTGAACGAGGAAGGGACGAACAAGGAGCCTCCGAGAGGCAGGGCCAGAAGGGCAGCCAGGTGGGACCCTGCCTAGAAGTCAGGAAACCCCGAGCCAAATCCAGCCTCAGACACTGACTCGGTGAGCCCTTTGGGGCAAGTTACCTTCCCCTGTTTGCCTCCATTTCCTCATTGGTAAAGTGAGCAGGAAATGGCCAACCGCCCCAGTCTTTGCCAAGAAAGCCCCAGATGGGCCGCAAAGAGCCAGGCATGACCGAGAAGCCTGGACGCCAATGACGATGGCAGGGAGAGCCCGCAGAGCGGCCCTGGCCGGCATCAGTGACCCTGCACAGACGGGCAGAGCAAAGCCACAGCAGGGTGTTTTAGGGAGGCCGATACATATTCCAAGGTCAAACATCCCATTTTCCTAAGAGAAGTCCTTTCTAAAGTGCTGGGTGCCAAGTAGGCCTTGGAAGGGGCCTTCGTGATTGAGCTCTTTGGACAAACCGTGTTCTTTCAGGAGAACCGAGAGGACGAGGCTAGCTGGGGAAAAGCTCCCAATGTTGGTGAAAACGTGCCGCTATGAACGCACTTCTAATCTCCTGGGAGGATGCTGCCTCCTGGAAGGACACCAGGAATTCTCCCACGGCTCTCCGCATTGCTGAGAGCCTCCCAAGGGCTCTCTCCGTAAACACAACCTACCTAGGAGAAGCCCAGAGCCAGACCACTGTGATCTGTCACCTGGGCAGGGACAGGCCCCGAATGGCTTCACCCACGTGCCACGGGTCATTGGGGGACCTACAGCTCGGTGCCCCCTCGGAGGGTTCAGAGGGCACCAGGCAGGATGGCGCAGGCAAACACGCACACACACGCCCCCAGTCCACGTGGCTGGGAGCTCAGTGACGTCTTTATGTTCGGGAACTTCCACAAAGAGAGAAATGAAAAGGGAGCGGGGGGGGGGGGCAGTCAGCTCACGTGGTTCCATTCGGTGGCCATCAGGCTAATCTTTTGTGGACCAGTGGACGGGGGACGACGTTAGGATAGCAAGTGCAGCAAGGCTACTAACGAGCATTTCCATAGCCCTTACTATATGCCGGGCACTGTGCCAAGCACTTTATAATTATTACCTCATTTGAGCCTTACACCCACCCTGGGAGGGTGCCAGGTATTCTCATAACCTCTGTTTGACAGAGGAGGAAACTGAGGCAAACAGAGGTTAAGTGATTTGTCCGGGGTCACACAGCTAATCAGTAAATGAGGCTGGATTTGAACTCAGGCCTTCCTGGCTCCAGGGCCAGTGCTCTACCCACTGGGCCCTCCAGCTGCCCAGAGGGAGCCTCCTCATAAGCTCCCCTCAGACCACTCTGGAGCGCTCCTTGGATCCAATTGCCTGGCCCCTCTCACAGCGGCAGCCTCGGGCCGTCCTCGAGCCTCCCCGAGCCGAGCCTCCACACTGCTGCTCTTCTGCCCTCCCGGGCTCCTGGGCCTCCTCCTGGGGAGATGGGGTTCTCGGTCGCCACAGCAGCTCACCCTCGGAGAACGCTTTACACACGTCGGGTCACGGCCCGACGACGCCATGCTGGCTCTCCGGGGTGGCAGCTCCGTCTTCCTGATGCTCATTTGCCATCCCTTCAACCACCCCCTCCAGGAGTCCACAAGGAACTGGTGTCCAGCTCTTTGGCCAGCCCTTATCTTCTGGGGAAAGAGGGAGCTTCCTCCCTCGCCAGGCTCGCCACATCCTTTCCGTTCTCTGCGCAGGAGGCTCGCCAATCCCGCTTCCGCCTGTTCTGGGCAGGCCGGCGAGGCGCTCCCGTCCTGCCTCCTGAGCCCTGCTGGGCATCGCCTCCGGCTCTCGGCACTTGTATTCTGCCACCTCCTTGGCAGAGCCCGAGAGGGAATGCGCTCTGAGCCGCTCTGCCCGCCGGCCATCACGGGGCACGTCAGCCGCAGCCTCCTCTTCCCCAACATTCGAAAAGCAAAGTGCCCAAAGGCCACCCCAACTGGACGGGCCCCTGCCGATGCCGGCGCTGCTCCTCCTGCTCGCGAGGCCTTTGCCAGTCCAGAGGAGGGTCCTGGCGTGCTTTGTTCAAACGGAAGTTTCCGGGTCGGTCCCGGTTCCCCGCGCTGGCCCAGGAGTGCCTTCAGAGCGCTTCTTTCCTTCCTCCTTAGCATCAGAATTCCAGCCCGGAACCTCTCCCCTCCCACGTGCCTGCCTGTCCCTGGAGCCTTTCTCTCCCGCATCTTCCCTCTCTTTCCCCCGACGCCCGGCCGAGATGTCCGGCCTTCTCCTGCTCTCCCCCATATTCCCGCAGGGGGTAGCCTGGAGCTGGACAAAGAGGAAACGGGCCGATTTCATGGAAAGAGAGTTCCTGAGAGGGGCTATTGGGAGATGCTGGCCGCAGAGGCGACCGCAGTCTAGCTGGGGCAGGGCCGGGCCCTTCGGTGCCTTCGAGCGGCAGATCTGGAGCTAGAGGAGACCTTCAAGGCTCTCCGGGCCCTTGGATTCCCCACGTGGACCGTATGCAAAGCGCTGACCAGCAGGAGGGTCCCTGCCCTGCCTCCCTCCCCAGCTTAGTGTATTCCAATGAGGGAGGCACCGGATTCAGGGAAGGAGAAGCCAGAGGCAGGAAGCATTTATAGAGCGCCTACTGTATCCTCTGGGCAAAGCGAAGCATCCCTGGCGGCGGAAGGCCTTCTCTTGGGGAGGGCCTCCAAGCTCCAGTCGAGGCCGGGATGGGAAGCGTTCCAGCGAGGGAGGGCCAAGGCACGAGGGCAGAAGCCGCCTGGAGGGGGGGAGGTGAGAGGAGGCGTAAGCCGGGCTCCCAAGAAGCCAGGCGAGGAGGCCAGGCGTCATGTCGGCAGGCGCCAGCAGGGCCGCGACCTGCGTGCCTGGCCCGCTGCTCTGGCCACAGTCGGGCTGACGTCTGGCTTCTGGAGCGCACGCGGGGCCGACGAGGCTTCCTCGCCCTCCTCCGCTTCAGCTGGGGCGTCGTGGCCGCCACTTCCAGCTTCCACGCAGGGCCGATGGATGAGGCACGGCAGGGGCCGAGAGCGGACTCGCCATACAGGAGGAGGCAGCCTGTCTCCCTCCTGGCGCCGATGCCAAGCCACGGAGGCCTCGAGGCCTTCCCCCCGGGCACCCGGAGCCCCCCTCGTTTCCCCTCAGTCTCGAGGGCTGGTCGGAGAAACAATGAGTCTCCGGCTGGCCTGCATTGTGTCTTCCAGGCGTCCAGGAATCTGGGCGGACCTGCTGGGCAGTTCTGCGGGAGCCTGGTGTCAGGGCGTCCCCGGATCTGAGAACAATGGCCGGGCTCCCTCTCGGACCCGGGCTCGTCTCCCGCTCGCCTGCCGCAGCCAGGTAGGAATCGCTGAACAAGGAGGCGGAAGGGGGCCCCGAAAGCGAGCCCCGAGCGAATCCGCTGGGCCCCTTCTCCGGGTTTCAGCCTCTTCCGTGAGGCTCCCGGCATGCTCGTGGCACCCGGTTTCTGTATTTTCTCCCCGGAAAAGCCAGTGAGACGCGAGCCGGCTCTCCTCTGGCGCGATTTTAGTGAAGCCGCGACGGAGCGAAGGAAACGAGTCCAGCCTCCGGCCCTGATTATGGCCCTAACGCTGGCCTCCTGGTTTTCTTCTGTCCTTTCCTGTCAGGGGCGAAACGCGCCCACGCCCACAGGAAAGGCAAACCCATGCTGGAAGGGCACGCCAAGGTCACGTCCAAGCGCTTCTCTTGCTGGCCGGGCGAAGGCCCGAGCGAGGCCCACTGGCTTGGCCAGGGCGGTCGTAGCCCCGCTGGCTCCAGCCGGGACGTTCTTCAACTGCGTGACGGAGGGTCGCGCCATTGGGCAATGGCCACGTTTCCAGAACGCTGGATTTCACTTGAGCCTTCGGTGGAGAATCGGGAGGGATTGGATCCGCCCAATAAGAGAGGCCCCGAGCGCACAGGGAAAGCCCCCCCAAAAGTGCGGAGCCATTACTGAACTGGCTTAGCGAAGTCCAAAGTCCACGAGACGAGGAACCATTGCTTGACCACCCGTTTGTAGCGTGGCCGTGGGGTACCGACCTCAGAGGCAATCGGAGCTGAGTTCAAGTCTTCCCCCGGCTACATACACAGTCAGGGCTTTAGGAGCCCCAAGACCCCGTGAGGCAGAATGTAGGTATACGGAAGGGCCGACGGAGAGAAGGAAGGAAGCATTGATTAGGCACCCACTAAGGGCCAGGGCCTGGGTTAAGCACTTCACAAACGTTACCTCATTTGGCCCTCACAACAGTCCTGGGAGGTAGCTGCTGTTGTTATCTCCATTTTACAGATGAGGAAACTGAGGCAAAGGGTGGTGTCTGGCTCAGGGTCACACAGCTAGGAAAGGTCGGAGCCAGTTTCTTAAAACTTTTCCCGTGGTTACATGCTTCTTGTTCCCTCCCCCTCCCAGAGCGGATAACGATTGCACTGGCTTCTATACGTGTTGTCGCTTGATTCCTATTTCCATATTATTCATTTTTACCACCCAAACCCCAGACCCTAAACCCGAATAACTGAGCCAGTTTGGAACTCGAGCCTTCCCGACTCCTGGCTCCGCACTTTCCCCAGCACTCCCCACACAGCCGCCTCGCCTCTGTTTCTCAGCCGAGTTCCCTACACGGAGGAAATGCCTCTCTGGAGCCTTCCTGTTCCTCCTGATGTCTCCGACGGGCACACGGTAGGAGCTGCGTCTGTGCTTGTCGGCCTGACGTGACAAAGAGAAAGCAGCGAGACAAACCGTTTACAGGAACGAAGATGTCGAAAGCCAGAAGCTCAGGGAGAAGCTGACCATCGCCGTCCCCAGCCGACTTGAGACCCAGATTCTGGGGTTGATGCAGGGAGCTGATTGGAGGAAGGCTTTCAGGTGAAGAACTTCCTGCAGAAAACAAATCCTAGATCTGACTTGCTGGCGGGGGAAGGCTGCCTTTAGCAACACCTGGAGCTCGAGAAGCTCCTCTCTGGGAAAGCCCTCAGAGACGGCCCTCAAAGCCCCGAGGGAGCAGCCCTCACTTGCTCTGCAGATCTTAGGCTCAAAGAGAACTGCTTTTAATCAAGGGAAGAGAGCCGAGATGCTCTCCCGCTCCCAGGCGCAGGACCGAGGCACGCTAAAAGAGCTTTCCACTGCTTCCTTCACCGGGCCAAGAAAATGAAGAGGTCCAGAAGAACAGATGTTCCAGTCAAAAGGCAACATGGAGTCGAAACCACCCTCTAATGATTAAAAAAAGGCATGAACTCCGGGGGCCCAGGGATTGCCCTACTCGTGTACCTCCCTACCAGGTTTCTAGGAGGCTGGGTCCACTCTCCCTTCCCCTGCCCCCTTGGACATTCGAGGCATTGGTGGGAGAGTGTGACGCAGCCATAGGAGTGGGCTGTTAGGTTTGGGCCTTCTAGTCAGTAAGTGCCATGCTGCGATTATTAGCACATTTGCCATTTCATCTGGAACATGTTTCATATTTAAGGGTTAGTGTCTCCCCTGGCTTTTCCTGCTTGGCCGCTGTTCATGCTGGAATACAGACCTCTAGTGTTTCCCAGTTCTTTCATTTTTAAAAATTGTATTTAGAAGCAATTCTTGTAACAATTCCTTTTGCAATCCAAATTTTTCTCCCTCTCGACCTTCCGCTCCTCCCCCCTTCCCAGATATTCCTGTGTTGTCGTGCAATACAAATTCCCAGATTCCTCGTGTCTTGAAAGAAGACATCAGATGTGTAAGACAAAAAGCTCATGAAGGAAGCCAGACAAGAAATGGTACGGTTTGATCTGCATTCATACTCCATCAGTTCCTTCTAGGACTGGGGAGAGTCCTCTGGGGTTGCCGATAATAGTGTATTCCTTCACAGTTCATCATTATGCACTATTTCTGTTACCGTATACAGTGTTTTCCTGGTTCTGCTCACTTCACTTCATATCAGTTCATACAAGTCTTCCTGAACTGATGCTGTTCGTGGTTTCTTATGGTACAATAGTATTTTCTTACAACCATATGCCATAACTTGTCCAGCCATTCCTCAAGTGATGAAGATCCCCTCAATTTCCAATTTTTTGCCACTACATATAAAGTTGCTATAAATATTTTTGTACACATATGTGCCTTTCCTTTATGTCTGATCTCTTTGGGATAAAGACTTAACAGTGGCATTGTTGGGTCCAAGGATCTGCATGGTTTTGTGGCCCTTTGGACATGGTTCCAAATTGCTGTCTAGAATGGTTCTATCTTGGGACACTAATGCATTGTTGGTGAAGTTGTGAATGGATCCAACCATTCCAGAGGGCAATTTGGAACTATGGCCAAAAGTCTATAGAACTGTGCATACCCTTTGATCTGGTAATGCCACCACTGGATCTGTATCCCAAAGAGATAATAAAAAGGGGAAAGAACCTACTTATACAAAAATATTTGTGGCTGCTCTTTTTGGAGAGGCAAAGAATTAGAAACTGAGGGGATGTCCACCAACTTGGGAACGGCTGATGGAACCATCCTCTTTATTTTTAATTGCGGTACGTGTTGGTGACGGAATGCTATTGTGCCATGGTTCGATGGAGGTATGATTGGGGATGTTGACTTTAAATGATCACTATTGCAAATAGTAATAATATGGAAATAGGTTTTGAACAATGATATATGTAAAACCCAGTGGAATTTCTCATCGGCTCTGTGAGGGGAGAGGGAAGAGAGGAGGGAAAGAGCATGAATCATGTAACCCTGGAAAAAAAAAACAACACACCTCTAAAATAAATAAATAAATGAAGTTAAAAAAGCAAACTACAAATGAATGTAAAAATACTATTGTGCTATAAGAAACGATAAGCAAGTTGATTTCAGAAAAAGCTGGAAAGATCTACAAGAACTGATGCAGAGTGAAATAAGCAGAACTAGGAAAACACTGTACACAATAACAGCTATATTAGACAAGAATTATCTGTGAAAACCTGGCTGCTCTCAGCAATGCAACGATCTGGGACAATTCTGCAAGCCTTATGATGGGGAAACGCTATCTACCTGCAGAGAAAGAACTGTTGGAGTCATCTTTCACATCAGTGTATTTATGGTTTGATTTGGGAGTTTTGGTTATATGTGACTTTGCTCTTACAATGACCAATATGGAAGCATATATTGCATGATAATAAAAAATTAAAAATAAATTAAAATAAAAAAGGATGGTTCTATCAGTTCCAAGCACCACCAACAGTGCATTAGTGTTCCAGTTTTCCCATATCTCGTCCAACATTTATTTTCCTTTTCTGCCATATTAGCCAATCTGAATAGGTATGAGGTCGTATCTCAGAGTTATTTAAATTTCCAATTCTCCAATTGATAGTAATTTGGGGCATTTTTTAGATGACTATAGATGTTTTTGATTTCTTCACTGAGAACTGCCTGTTCATATCCTTTGACCATTTGTCAGCTGAAGAATGACTTGTATTCTTATACATTTGACTCATTTCTCATTGAGAAATGAGGCCTTTGTCAGAGATACTTGCTATAAAATTTTTTCCCTAATTATGTCTTTGCCTTCTAATCTTGGCTACTCTGATTTTGTATGTTAAAAAAATTAATTTGATCAAAATGATCCATTTTACTTCTTGTACTGTTTTCTATGCCTTATTTGGTCATAAATTCTTTCCTTATCCATAGGTCTGCCAGGTAAACCGGTTCTCTGAGTCTGAGTTCCTTTTATTTGTTTTTGGTATCATCCTTTATTTCAAGATCATGCATGCATTTTTATTTTCTCTTGGTGTATGGTGTGAGATGTTGGTCTGTGCTTAGTTTCTGCCATACCGTTTTCCAGTTTTCCCAGCAGTTTTTGTCATAACACTTGGCTCTTTGGAATACCACTACTGGGTTTGTACCCCAAAGAGATAGTGAAAAAATATTTGTACAAAAATATTCATAGCCGCCCTCTTTGTGGTGGTAAAAAAACTGGAAAATGAGGAGGTGTCCCTCGATAGGGGAATGGCTGAACAAATTGTGGTATGTGATGGGGATGGAATATTATTGTGCTGAAAGGAACAATAAACTGGAGGAATTCCATGTGAACTGGAAGAAACACCAAGAACTGATGCGGAGTGAAATGAGCAGAACCAAGAGAACGTTGTACACAGAAAGTGAAACATTGCGGAACTATCCAATATAATGGACTTTACTACTAGTAGCAATGCAGTAATCCAGGACACTCCTAAAGGACTTATGAGAAAAAATGCTATCCGCATTGAGAGGAAGATGGGAGTAGAAACACAAAAGAAAAACATATGATATGATTTACCACTTGTATATATGGATATATGATTTGGGGTTTTGGCTTTTAAAAATTGGTCTATAGCAAAAATGAATAATATGGAAATGGGTATCAAGTGATAACATTTATACAACCCAGTGGAATTGCTGGGCTCTAGGAATGGGGAAGGAAAGAAAATGAATCATGTAAACATGGAAAAATATTTTTAAAATAAATAAATTAAAAATTAAAAAAAGATAGCTCAAAAAACAAAAACAAAAACAAAACCTTGACTCTTCAGGTTTATTGAACATTATGTTGTTTTCCACTGTGTGTGGAAATACCTAACCTACTCCATTGGTCCACTACTCTATTTCTTCAATTGCTTTGATGATTACTGCTCTATAGTACACTTTGAGATCTGGTATAGCTAGACCTCTGAACTTCATTTTATTTTTCCACCTTGATATTCTTGACCTTTTGTTCTTCCAGATCAATTCTGTTATTTTTTTCTAGCTCTATGAAATCATTTTTGGGAAGTTTTATTAGTATGGCACTAAGTAGGCAAATTAATTGAGGCAGAATTGCCATTTTTTATTATATTAGCTCAACCTACCCATAAGGAATTAAAGTCTTTCCAATTGTTTAGGTCTGACTTCATATAATGGTTGGGCTTGTTTTGCTAGGCACACTCCCAAGTTTTTCATATTGTCTCCAGTTTTTTTATAATGGAATCTCTCTTTTTATCTCTAGCTGTTGAACTTTGCTGATAGTATATAGAAAGGCTGATGATTTTGTGGTTTTATTTTATGTCCTCCAACTTCGTTAAAGCTGTTCGTTGTCTCAACTAGTTTTGTGGTTGATTATCTGGGATTCTCTAAATATACCATTATATCTTCTGCAAAGAGCGATGGATAACATTGTTTCCTCATTGCTTATCCAAATTCTCTCCATTTCTTTTTCTGCCCTTATTGCTCTTGCCAGAATTTCCAGTAGAAAATTGAATAGCAGTGGTGCTAATGGACATCCTTCCTTCACCCTTGATCTTATTGGGAAGGCTTCCATCTTATCTCCATAACAGACAGTGCTTACTGACAGCTTAAGATCAATGCCATTTATCATTTTAAGGGAAGCTCCATTGATTCCAATGTTCTCTAGTGTTTTTATATGCAATGGGTGTTGAATTTTGTCAAAGGCTTTTTCTGTCTATTAATTGTATGGTTTCTGTTATTTTTGTTATTGGGATGGTCAGTGATGCTGATGGTTTTCCTAATATTGGACCATCCTGGCACTCCTGTTGTAAAACCCATGTGGTCATCGTGAATGATCTTTGTGATATATTGTTGTAATCTTCTTGGCTGGTATTTTATTGAAGGCTATTGCATCAATATTTGTTAGGGAGGTTGGCCTGTTGTTTTCTTTTTCTGATTTTGCTCTTCCTGGTTTGGGTATCAACACCCTACTTGTGTATAAAAGGAAAATGGTAGAATTCCTTCATCCCCTACTTTTCCAAATAATTGGTATAGTATTAGAATTGATTGTTCTTTGAATGTTTGGGGGAGACATACTTTAAGCTACTGGGATGGGAAGAGATCTTAATCTCCCCACCTCATGGGCCAATGTATGGCCCATGAACGTGAGCCTCTGTTCTTCACCAGGGTTTTCTCTTTCACACTTTTAGGGGAAGGAGTATCTGGGACAACCACATCCTTGTGAATTTGGAAAGGCTGTGATAATGAGTCAGTAGATCTCCAGGAGTTGAAGTCTGGGCCAGATTTTGCAGCCATCCAGTCGACTGGTTTCACCAAGCAAACCTGGAAGGTAGTCGAGAGCGTGCTAGAGCGATTTATTTCAGCGATGCCGTATTCGGAAGACGGTTTGGTGCAATGAGTACTCTGTAGCCAGCGCTTTACACTCGAGCACTTTTTCTCCAGGGATGGGGTGGTAGAGGAGACGGTTAGCCCTCAGCTGTTGAGAGGAAATGCATTATAACTTCCATTCTTGCTATCTCTTCATAGGAGCCAGCCTTGGGGACTGCTTGTGTAAGTGGGACGGACACTGGTGGGGGCTCAGGAGTGACACTCGTGACGTGGGTCTGGATGACGAGAGAAGGGTGGGTCGGGCGCCATGCCACAGACGGCAGGTACATGAGAAAGAAATCGAGGCTCGGGTCTCACGTCAACATTAACTCTGACTTTTTTCTGCCTTGGCTAATTTATACTAAACAGACCTAGAAGGGCAGAGGAATCCCTCCGTCAGTCCAGGCCGACAGATGAGCCCGACGTCCTGGTTCCCACCCAGTGGAAGTGGATCCCCGCCAGCCCATGTGGTGCCAACAGTTAGGGCTCCTCCCCGTCCCTCAGGCCCCCCAGGAGGCCCGGCTCCCAGATGTGGGCTTAGCCAAGGCCGTCAGCATCCGAAGCGCTTATCCCGAGCTCTACTCTTTCAGGACAGGTTCAAACGGTTAAATGGCCAGGCAAGATGGAGAGCGTGGCGACACGTTGGCAGTCCTCCGCCCGCGCCCTAGTTTGGCACGACCCGCGGGCATCGCTCGCGTCCCTCTGGGGCTCTTATTTTTGAGTCCGTGCTTCCGACCGTCCTGGCAGCAGAGCGGGTGGAGGCCGCGTTATCGGAGGCGAGAACGCGTGCAGGAAGCTGCCTCGATGCTTTCTTACTTCCTAACTGGCCCCGGCCTTTGTTTAAGGGCTAGCGCGCCCCTTCCATGGGAAGCCCGTTCATTCGTCCTGCTTCTGAGAAGCGCCGGATCAGGGGAAACACTCCCTCGGTCCCCCGGAGTCATTCCGGAGATGGGCTTTTCCCAGTGCCGTCGGGGCTCTCCTCGCCTCTGAACCTCTCTGTTGGCACCCGGCTCTGGCTCTTTCCGATGGGCCCCCCCAGGGCTCCAGGGCTTGACTTTGGGGGAGCCTCAAAGCTCTGGCATGGGGGATCGGCCCCTCGGGAAGACTTGACGGTCTTCCTCCTTTCTGTCTCTGCAATGGGGGCCTCCCTCCGGGACTTCCTGTGAGGACAGAAATGGTGGCTGAGAGAGCAGAGGCCCATCCAGGCGAGGCTGAGCCGGGAGCCCTCTGTGTGGAGAGCCGTCCGGGGATGAGCCTTTCCGAGCCGGGAGGCAGCCGCATGAGGGAGCTCCCGGGGGCGCCGGGGAGGGTCTCCTGCATCTTCGCCGGAGGATTTCGGGAGGATGAGGGAGGCCATTCGCCCAGCTTGCAGGCAGCAACGGCCCTTCCACGGCTCGCGGAGAGGAGCTGAAATGCCTGCTCAGAGGCTCCAGTGGGGAGGTTTGGGGAGTCGAGCTCCTGGGGGCGGCCATGGTGGGTGGAAGGCAGCGCCTCCGGCCCGGGCTAGAGCTAAATGACGGAGGGACATTTGTGAGGCGGACAGGAGAGCTTCTCGGACCCGGGAATCTTCCACGGCTGCTCCGGCGGCCCTAGAGTCTCAGCAGCGGCCCGACCCGCTCCTACACGTCTTCCTCTGTGAGAAGGACCAGGAGCTCCAGGAAGGACTCCCAAAGTTCACCTCCTGACCCAGCGAGCACCCATTAGACGCCTGCTGACTCCCCGGACGGCCTGGCACCCCTTCCTGGGACTTCAGGACTCCGCAGAGGAGCAGCTCTCAGCATCCCCAGTGACTCTCGGCTCAGGCCCTGCCTCCAGGCTCCCGCTTTGCCCAGGTCCAGGCTGTGCCTGACAGCGTGCCTCAGTGGGCCCGGCTCCCCGGCTGGACGAGGCTAGGCAAGACAGGATCAAATTCCAAAGCAAGAAGTGCAGCGGCCCAGCCGGCCATCCTGCTTCCCGCCCACCTCGAGTGCTGCGCGGCCACGACGTCCCCCCATTCCCCAGTCACGCTGGAGAAATCGGGAAGTGCGCCGGGGGGAGACGAAGCAGCCCCGGCCCCGGCTCTGGCGACCCGGAGCTCGGCACGTAGGGGCTCGGCACGTGGGGGCTCGGCACGTGGGGGCTCGGCACGTGGGGGCTCGGCACGTGGGGGCTCGGCACGTGGAGGCTAGCCGGGGGCGAGCTCTAGAATGAGCGCAGGCTCCTCCACGGAGGCCGTGGGTGTGCCCGTAAGAGTCTCTCCCTGGGGCCATTGGCGTGTGCGTAGGTGCTAGCAGGGATGTTCTCCAGTGGCGTCCCTCTGGCTCGCCGTGTGTCGGCCGCGGCTACTTTTCTGGATTCGCTTGACGCGGAGCAGTTTCTCCTCCTCCCGGCTTTGTGGGAGCCTCTTTCGGAAATGCGTTTCTTATAACAACCACAGACTGTGGGCTCCGTCGGCTTGTCTGCGTTTGTTCGCTGCGTCCTTCGTCCACGTCCACGCCGTGCGCCCCTGAGCACCTCCGGTCTGGCGGGATGCCCGCTGAGTCTGTGGCGGAGGCCTTGGCTCTGCCCGGCCCGGCCTCTCCTGGGAGGGTGGCTGAGGCGTGAGCCGAGCGTCCCTCGCCAGGGTTCAGGGCGTTCGTCACTCCGGGAGCCCCAAAGCAGCTTCCTTCGGAGATGAGACGGGACGTGGCCGTCCTCGTGGCTGCACCGACGGGCCCTTCGGGACCGCTGGCCGATATCACTGTCCAGGCTGGGGTCCGGCCCTCGCCTGCTCTTTGGAGGGGAAAAGAGTTCTTCTGTTCGGTGTGTGTGCATGTGTGCGTGTGCGTGTGCGTGTGCGTGTGCGTGGTGCGTCCCCAGACCATCTTTGGGAAGGCCTCGCTTGCCAAGGAGGGAGGCTGGTGGCGCTGGTGGCGCTGGGAGGCCGCCTGGGGCAGCGTGACACCTGGCCGGCAGGCACTCTGGGACAGGCTCTGCACGTTTTCTCTGCCGGCAGCGGGCGGCTGCTTTTCCCTCGCACACGGGAGCTCCCGGAGCCTCCATCTGGCTGTTTGTATTCAATTAGAGACTCTGCTTCTGGCAAAAAGCACGTTCTGAGCCCCAATCGGAGGTGACACCCGAAGTGGGGAAGAGGCAGAGGAAGGACCGTGCGGCCGCCGGCCCTGCCAGGTGCCTTCGGGGGGGGGGGGGACGTTACAGTCAGAACAATTCAAGCTTCTCCTCTCTGGGGGTCGTGCCAAGAGCTGGTGGAGAGGGGGCAAGCTGGGGCGCCCTGCCTCTGCCCAGCCTCTGCCCAGCCTCTGCCCAGCCTCTGCCCAGCCTCTGCCCTGCCTCTGCCCAGCCTCTGCCCAGCCTCTGCCCAGCCTCTGCCCAGCCTCTGCCCTGCCTCTGCCCTGCCCACTCCGCAAGGCCCGGCTGGATGCCCGCTCAAGGCGGCCCCCAAAGGGCTGGGGACGCTGGGGGGGCTCCGTGGAGGCTGGGCTTCGGTCTCTGGCCAAGCCAGGTGGGCGGCCTCCAGCCGGACCCTCGGGGCACCACCCATTTCATTCCAGCCGGCTCGTCGGGGCACCCGCTCCCGTGCCCAGCGTTGAGAGCGTGGCAGCGGCCACGGGCCAGAGAGAGCTTCAGGCTTGGAGGGAAGAAGCTGCTCCTTCCTTTCAGCCACGTCCCGCTCTGTGTGGCTCCACGTGGGCTTTCCTGACAAACAGAGGAGAGCACTTGGCCATTCCTTTCTCCAGCTTATTTTAGCGATGAGGAAACTGAGGCCAACGAGGTCAGCGACGTGCCCAGGGTCACCCCACTGCTACGTGTCTGAGACCAGATTTGAACTCGGGGCTTCCTGAGTCCGGGTTCAGTGCTCTAGCTGCTTCCCGCCCCAGCTGGCCTGTGAAGGTCTGCTCAGAGACACTAAGCAGCCTTTTGGCCCAGCCACTCAGTTTCCTCCACTGTAAAATGGGCCTCCTGAGGCCGCCAGGGGGATCCGATTCCACAGTGTGCCCGGCATGTGGCAGGTGCCGAGTTTTACCTCACGGAGCTGCTCGTCTGGCCCAGAAGAGCGACTGTTCTCTGCATCCCGAGGAGAGGGCCCAGAAGAGGCCGGCGCCGCACATCCCTCTCCACGGGACGGGGCCAGGGAGGGGAGGGGGTGGCGGGGGAGGGCCCCGGGGTCTCTGTGACTCCCCACAGCCTTCCCCTCTGAGCCCCGTCCTCGCCACTCATCCTGCCCACAGACTAGAAGGCAGCAGGGCAGGGGTGAGGGAGGAGGCGCTGCCTGGCCAGGGGGGCCTGTGCCAAGCTCTGGTGACTGCAGATGATGCCAGCCTGCCTGGAACGGGCTGGAAGGGCTGGGCAAGGTGGGTCTAGACCAGCTGGCCCCCAGCTTGTGCTGCCCCCCATACCGATCCCAGCAGAGGGCCGGCAGCCTCCTCGCCCCAGGACAAGCCTTTTGGGAAATGCTTCCAGCACGGCCCGGCTGTTTCCCAGGCCAGGCTGTGCCCCGGCTCCGGGTGCTTTCGCCCATTGTCCCCCCGCCGCAGCCCGGAGCTCTCTCCCTCCCCGTCTCTGCCTCCTGCAAGTCCTGCTCTCCAGAGGAAGCCGCTCCCAGCCCCCCTCCTGCTAGCGCCTCCCTTTGGGGATCCTGCCCAGAGCTCTTTGGGGCCACGAGTCTGGGGGCTCACGGAGGGCCGGGACTGCTTTCACCTTTGTGTGCCCAGAACTGAGCCCAGGGCCTGGCACACAGTAGGAGCTTCATAAATACTTGTCGACTTGAATTTCCCTGCAAGCGTCCATGTTGTAAAGCGAAGGAAGTCGAGCCTCTGGGATTCCTCGGGAGCCGTCTGGCTTCCCTGGGCACGAGGCTCCATGGGTGAAGCCTGGGCACGAGGCCTGGGGACCAGGGCAGCCCGTGGCTGTGCTTGGCCTCTTGCCCTCTTTCCTCCCCAGCCTGGATCTGGCCTCCCACCCACCTCCCCCAGCTGTGGGCCGTCCCGTCTCTCCCCAGGCCTTTGGCTTCCCCTCTTCTGGCCTCCGTGGGCATTTCGTGTCCCTCCAGGCCAGCCGAAGAGCCCCGGGGGCAGGGACTGCCACTGCTCCTGAGTGGGCACCCGCTGGGTGCTTGTGGGAATGAAGAGCCCGAGTCCCTGCCTGGGGCACGTTCTGGATCCGGGTGAGAGACAAGAAGGCCAGCGGCGTTCCTTCCTCTCCGTCTCCTCCTCCTAC
The DNA here is from genome assembly GCF_016433145.1 of Gracilinanus agilis. Lineage (NCBI taxonomy): Eukaryota > Metazoa > Chordata > Mammalia > Didelphimorphia > Didelphidae > Gracilinanus > Gracilinanus agilis. The sequence continues at coordinate 1,076,982 of NC_058134.1, forward strand.
CCAGACGCTTGGGCAAAAGCCTTCAAGCAACACGTTCAATTCAAGACAACTTTGGAAGAAAAAGCTCCTTTTCTCCCTAATCACAGCCTCACGACTCCAGCCAAGTGAAAGAAATCGACGGTGCTTAAAACAGCTTTTCTGAGCTGCGAGATCGAACCCTTCACGGCGGCGGCGGCGCGTGTCGTTCCAGCGAACAAGAGAGCCTTTTCCAGAGTGATGGACAGACAGGCTCGTGGGGGCTGGCCGCAGTCAACTGACTCGCCAGGAAAATCAAAGGCAGCTCGTGCTGCCTGGGAGAGGCGCAGGCCGTGGGGATGCCTCGTGAGCACCTCGCCGAGGCGGGCTCCGCCACCTGCCCCCACCATGGCCCCGGAACAAGGGCTGCTCCCTGGACAAACATTTCCAAATCACCTACTATGTGCTGGGCCCGACTTTGTGCCTCCCTCCGGCTCCGGGGGGCGGTCTGGGCCTGTGCCCTGCAGTCCTAGATAGGAGACTACCCTGACTCTTTCCTCAGTCAGAAGGCGTGTGCGAGAGGCCAGGTGAGACGGTGCCAACACGCCCTGCAGCTCTGAGCAGAAGCAGCCTCAAGAACTCTCTCGGGGTCAAGGTTTGCAAAGAGAGGCCGGCGCTCAGTGGGGAGCTCCAGGGTCACGTCTCTTTGGGCAAGACAGAGCAAAGAGGTTCACCACCACCACCACCACCCCCTGCTCTGGATTGCTTGAGCTGATCAGCACTGCACTAAGGCACCGCTGCCAGGTGTTGGGCATCGACTTTAGGGTCAGGGTTAGCTCCTTGCCCTCGGGGAACTCCCAACCTAACAAGGGGTGAAGGGCAAAAATGGCGGCTACCAGGAGCTGATTACTTGATTCCAAGTGAAAGACTCAAGTCAGAATGACTTTTATAGTAGTTTATTTATAAATAGGAAAGAATGAAAGCAAGGAAAATGAGAGAGAGAGAGAGACAGAGACAGAGACAGAGAAAGAGAGAGACAGACAGAGAGAGAGTGGAAGAGAGGGAGAGAGAGAGAGAATTACTCTGGCCTGGTCTGGAGGTCCAAACCAGGCCGGGCTTCAGAGGCCCCAGCAAAGGGGGAGCACAGAGGTTCATTAAACCAGGCTTCTACCCATGAGGCCCCCTCCAAGATGTGAGGCCTCTTCGGGGGCTGGTGGTGCCTCCAGAAAAGCCAAGGAAAGGGAGTCAGTCCTTCACTCACCCACGTGACAATCCAAAGAAGCAGTCTGAGGTCTCACACCAGAGCTCCTCCAAGGCCAGGTTCAAAGGGCCCAATCCCCCTCACAGGAAGTTACCATCATATTTAAAAGATAGTTCTTTGCTTCACTTCCTGTGTCCACCCTCCAGTGTTACGTGGACAAATGGCAGCTTTAACCTTGCTTCGGACTACCCAGGGGGCAGTCACTTGTTTGTGATTTGTCACTTGCTAGCACACGTGGTCATAGACCTCCCCCCACCACGGAGTCCTTAAGAGGGGTGGGGTGGTGTATACATTCCTAGTGTCTGAAGTCTAAAGAACCAACAGGGGAGAGCTAATTCCATCTTCACAAAGGGAGACAAGCTGGAGACAGGATAAATGGGAAATACCAAACTGAGGGAAGGTGTCGGAAGTCAAAGGAGTTGGGAAAGGTTTCCCACATTTGTTTCTATTCTCTTTTATTGATGATATTTGAAGTAACCCCCCCACACACACACACAACTGTCTTCTGATTCTATTTTCATCGATTCGCTTTCGGATTGTGTAGTCAACATAGTCCATTTGACCTTTTCTGGCTCGCCATGATTTAGTTCATAACCCTCCATCTCTCCACATGTAGAATCGGTATCCGATCACTTGCCTCTGCTGGCTGGGGAAGGGCTTGGGAGGGATGGAGGAAGGGAGTTTGGACCTAATATCTACAGGGGGCAGCTGGGTGGCTCAGTGGATGGAGAGCCAGGCCAGACACTTCCTAGCTGGGTGACCCTGGGCAAGTCACTTGACCCCCATGGCCTAGATCTTACTGCTCTTCTGCCTTAGAACCAAAAAAAAAAAAAAAAGAATACATTTACAATAAAAAAAAACAGGGCTTGGGTGGGTGTTGCTGGGTTGACTCACGGATGGAGATGTTGAGCATTTGGGGTTGTTTTGTGCTTGTCGTATGTGGCGATTTGGAAAGGAATCGTCTTCTGCTGCTCCTTCCCCGTCGGCGGGTCCTCTTTGTTCTGAAGGTCATCGGAGAAACGCTTCCCTTCCCGGCTCTGGGCAGCAGCCGGCGAGCCGCCATCGTGACTTCCGTGGCAGTGACGTGACGGTCGTGAGACCTGGAACGGCGTCCCGAATTCCCCCTCCGTCGCCCCTTCTCGAGGGAAGCATCTGGGCCATTCCTGCACGCTGGCCTCCCTTCTGCTTCTGCCTCCCCCTCTCCCCACCTGGGGCTGCGCACTTTTGGGGTGCCCTCGCCTCCCCCTCTGGCCTCTCAGCATTCCTGGTTCCTTCCTGAACCGACACATGCGCCCCTTCTTCCAGGAAGCCTTTCCTGCCCCACAGCTTCTAGTGCCCGATTTCCCCAAAACATCCTGTGTTCACCAGGCACACACACGTGCACACACAAACGCACATGCACACGCACACGCACATGCATGCACAAAATATGCAATGCACACACGGGTGCACACCAATGCATGCACACAAACACACATGTGCCTGTGTCGAAGGGAGGCCCAGACGGCACGTCCACCAGCCTTCTGAGCGGGAGCCGAGCCCTTGTCCGCTTGTCCCTTGGACCACGGGAGGCTCCTTCTCCAGCCCCTTTGTTCTTGCTCTTGGCACTGAGGGCCGTGGCGGGGGCTGGGCAGAGCCCCCCAGAGCCCGGGATGGAGGGCCTGAGAGACAAATGGCTTCCCCACAAGCCTCCCTGCCTCACCTGTCCGGGGCTGGTTCTCAGAAGGCTGCGGCGTTCCCTGGGAGGGGCCGGGCGCTCCGCTCTCCATCCGGTCCTGGCTCCCTCGAGGAACGCCATAAACGGGCTGGGCCCGGGCACACACTGGGGGAGGGAAGCTCCTGGAAGGAAGCACAAAGAGGGAGAACCTCCTCCGAACCGAGGGTCCGGCAGGAGCTCCCCGGGGAGAGGCCCGGCCGCCTGGACAGCCAGTCAGAAGCAGGCCTGAGCAAGCAGCGAAGGGAGGCTGGCCCGGAGCCTTCTTCACGCCGGAGCTTCCGGGACGGGACCGCAGCAGACTTGGGAGCCGGGGCGACCGCTCCCCCGGGGGGCGTCTCTTACACTTGGGGGTCCCCCTCCCCAGGGCTTATTTGTGTGGAAGGCCCCCGACGGTCCCATCCGTCCATGAGAGGAAAGGCGAGGACCGCCTCAGGGCAAAGGGAGGGCACGTTTCTAGGAAAGCCTCACAAGTATTATTAGCTCCATTTTCCAGATAAGGAAACTGAGTCTCTGAGGTCTGGGAGACAGCTCTGATCGCACAGCCAGTCCGAGGTGGGCCTTGAAGGCCAGCCTCAGGCCGCCTGAATCCACCCATTTCAAAGGCCATGTTCCAGCCCCGCTCCTTCCCTCCTCGGGCTCTGCCCCGGCTCAGGCCGCCTTGGAGGGGGAGCGGAGGGGCCCGTCCTCCGCAGGCAGCCAGCTGGTGCTCCATGTGGACGTGGTCACGGGAATAAGCCAGATAATTGGCTTTCCATTTGGGATCCGACGATTCTGTTTCTCTCTTTGCTCCCGTTGCGGTTTCCACGTTGCTGCCATTTACAAACAGTTAACATCCAATTTGGAAGTTTATTGTTGTGTTATGGCTTGTGTTTCCTCCAGCAACTGTCTTAAGCCACTTCAGAGAGAGGAGAATAATGACAAACTGGCGCAGTTCTCCGCAGGAAAAGCGGGCCTGGCAGGCCCTGAGACTGTGTTTAGTCAGCTGTCATTAGAAGCGTTTTAATTTGCTGTTGACAAACAAGACTTTCCAAATGGTTTGCGCGGAGCTTTCTGGGCAGACGGCCACGGAGCCTGGGTGCCACGCGGGGAGCCGCCCGTTGCTCAGAAGGGCTCCCGGATCCTCCCTCGGCCAGTGGCGAATTCTGTCGCTTTAATCCAGAGTCGGCGGGAAACGAAGATGTTCCCTTTGTTTGGCCTTTGTGCTCCCACGGCTGCCCACGACTCTGCTGTAGAGAAGGGAGCCTTTATTCCGGAGACGACACTCCCAGTTGGAGAATTTGACGCGTGTAAGCGGGAGCCTTCGAAGGTCATCGAGTCCAACTTCCTCGCTGGGAAGTCGCCCCTTCCAGGCCATGGGCTGAGGACCTGAGGCTCTAGCCCTGCAGTCCCAGGCCAGGCTCCCCTAGAGCCTCCCGCCGCCCCTCCTACGAGCAGGGTTGGGCTCCTGGGAGGCGCTTCTCGGGATGCTGGCGTGGATGCCCAACTCTTCAGACCCTTTTTCTTCTTCTCTTCCTTCTGCCACCTTCCCAGCCCAGCTCGTCGTCATTGTCTGGCGGCCTCCCTCCCTCCCTCCCTCCCCGTCACCGCCCCCCCAGACTGTTTCCCCACAAACATTTCTTACGGAGTTGTTGTGACGTGCGGCCCTTCTGGACCTTCTCTTGGGGCAGCGCCACGGGGCTAGATGAGGAATGCCAGCGAGCTTGAAGAGGGAGAGAAGGCGAGGAAGCAGGGAGGCAGGAGCAGGACAGACGGACCAGCCTGAAAGAACAAGCCCAGAGACGTGGAGCGATGGCGGGGCCTTCACCAGAAATGAGGGAGGGACGCAGGGAGGCAGGGAGGCCCGGGCTTGATCTCCCAGGGGGCACAACAGTCAGTCTCTCCCCCGGCCACGCAGTGGCCATTTCCCCCCAAAGCCCTTCTTTTTGGTTGTCCTTTGCTTTCTTGACCAGCCCCAGAACACTGGGCCTCAGCTGTCCTGCCATTTTCTTCAGGGCGCCGGGCCATGGCTCAGCCTCCGGCCTCTTACCTCCCCTGCTCCCCCCAGTTCCCGCTGTGCCTCCCCCGCCTTAGGGAAGTTTCCCTTTCTGGCTCCAGAATTTCCCTCTTGGGAATTTTTCCGTTGCTTCTGAGCTGACTTCTGCTCCGGCGGGGAACAGAGAACCCTTTCTGGGCCACTGACTCCCACGGCAGCGAGCTGAAGCCAGCGGGACCGCCGTGCCGCCACGGTGCTTCTGCGCACATGAAAGAGAAGACTTTGGACTGCAAAGGGAACCAACCAGACATGCATGTGTGCATATGCGTGTGTGTGCGTGTGCGTGTGTGTGCGTGTGTGTGCGCATGTGTGTGCATGTGCGCGTGCGTGTGTGTGCGTGTGTGTTTCCTCCAGCTTCACGGATCCCTTTGCCCTTTAGATTCAGCGTTTCCTTTCTCTGAACCCTTTGCGTCTGCTTTCCCCAGATCAGGCGAAGTGCAGCCTTCCTGGCCTCCTTCAGGACAAACTAAGGAGGGCCAGGTAGACGCCCACGTGTCTGCCCCGGCCACAAGATGGAGATCCACAGTAGAACCACCCTTTGGTGTTTCTCCATCTTTGGAAGAATGAAGTGATTGTTAAGGCAAGTCGAGAGAGAGAAGAGAGAGAGACACAGAGACAGAGAGACAGAGACAGAGACAAGAGAGACAGAGACAGAGACACAGAGAGACAGAGATAGAGAGAGAGACACAGAGAGACACACAGAGACAGAGAGACAGAGACACAGAGAGAGGCAGAAAGAGACACAGACAGACACAGACAGCAGGAGAGCAGAAGAGGAAGGGAGCGAGAGCGAGAGGGCCCGGCTCAGCGCCAATACAGCTGGCACGCCTGAACAAGGCCCACAGCATAAACCTCAGCATCCCCAGGTGTGTCTGCAGCCCCCTCTTAGGGGGTTTGCTTGCTCGCGGGAGGGCAGGCTGGAGGGCAGCGGCAGGCTGGTCCTCTCACCCCCTGACCAAGCTCTTCCTCTGTCTTCTAATGAAACACCCGAAGCTGTAACCGCCCGGAGGGCTCACTCTGGCCTCCAGCCAGACTGGACATCAAATGGCCGCCTGGCGCTGAGGCGGCATCACATGTTCCGGGCAGCTTCGAGGACTGGCTGCGTTTCACTCATCAGAACCGCAGCCCACCCAAAGTCCACAAAATCCCATGAATCCGCGGGGCACTGAGCGATCACGGCCGCCCCATCAGCCTTCAGAATCATTTGCTCGTTGTGACTGGGAGCAAAGGTGGAAGAGCCGGAAAGGGCCCGCCTGGCCCAGGCGTGATGGTCCCAGGCTCCAGGATTCCAGAGGCTCCAGGACTCAGCGATGTGGCCATTTGGCCCCTGGCCCTGGAGCTGGGATGCCAGTCTATGACACTAGAGGAGAAAATAGTTCATTAAAAGCCACCCATTGGGGAAGACAATCAAGTCTTGTGGAAAGCGTGTTGGGGCCAGGAGAGAGCTCAGCAGAGCCCAGCAGTTCCCTGTGGGCTCCAGGCACAAATACAAAATGGTCTGCCTGGCACCGAGAGCCCCTGCCCGCCCCATCTCACTGCCCTCTTCAGTCCTCTCCAGCCAGTGACCCCAGCCTCCTGCTGTTCCAAGGGCCAGACCCTCTGGGCTCCGGCTATCTCCCATGCCTGGAACATTCTCCCTCCTCGGCTCCCACCTCCTGGACCCCCTCCCCCAGCCATGCCATTAGATTTGTCAGAATCTGGCCGAGCTCATGGTTCCGACCCTCCTTGGTGCCTGCCCCATCTCTGGTCAGGAGCCTCAGGCTTTTCCTTTAACCTCGGCTTTGGGCCCAGCTTTTCTCCCTCGTCCTCCTTCACATGTGACCAGAGCCGCCTCCTCTCCCAGTTGTGGGTTTTCTGGAGTTCTTGGCACAAGTGTTGGCAGTGATGGCTGCAGCAGCTTCCACCCATGGTGCTAGCCAGATCCATTCACCAACCCGCTCAGCACAGAGGCTTCTCATCCCTTCCCCAACCTCCCAGGGCCCTCCCATCCCCTCAACTGAGAATCCTGTTTCATATTTCCCTGGGAAAATGGAGGCTGTTCCCCAAGAGCCCCCCTTCCCCTTTTTAAAATTATTTTTAAATTTTATTTTTTAGAAAAAAAGTTTTTCCATGGTTCCATGATCCATGTTCTCGCTCTCTACCCCCTAACACCCTCCCCCCCCATAGCCAACATGTATTTCCACTGGTTTTAACATGTGTCATCAATCAAGACCCATTTCCATAGTATTGATAGTTGCACTGGGGTGGTCCTTTCGAGTCTACATCCTAATCGTATCTGCATCAACCCATATGTTCAAGCAGTTGTTTTCCTTCTGTGTTTCCACTCCTGCAGTTCTTCCTCTGAACGTGGGTAGCATCTTTTCCAGAAATCCCTCAGAGCTGTCCTGGGTCGCTGCATTGTTACTAGTAGCAAAGTCAGTTACATTGATCATGCTACAATGTATCAGTCTGTGTGTACAATGTTCTTCTGGTTCTGCTCCTTTCACTCTGCATCACTTCCTGGAGGTCTTTCCAGTTCACATGGAATTCCTCCAGTTGATGATTCCTTTCAGCACAATAGGATCACCAACAAATACCACAATGTGTTCAGCCATTCCCCAATTGAAGGGCAGACCCTCATTTTCCAATTTTTTGCCACCACAGAGTGCAACTATAAATATCTTTGAACAAGTCTGTTTATCTATGATTTTTTGGGGGTACAAGCCCAGCAATCGTATGGCTGGATCGAAGGGCAGGCAGTCTTTTAGTACTCTTTGGGCATAGATTGGTTGGACCAATTCACAGCTCCACCAGCAATGCATTACTGTCCCAATTTGGCCACATCCCCTCCAGCATTCATTACTCTCCCCTGCTGTCATTTTAGCCAATCTGCTAGGTGTGAGGTGATACCTCAGAGTGGTTTTGATTTGCATTTCTCTAATTATTAGAGATTTAGAACACTTTCTCATGTGCTTATTGATACTTTTGATTTCTTTACCTGAAAATTGCCTCTTCATGTCCCTTGCTGGCCCCCCACCCCTTGTATAGCCCAGCTGCCTTTCCCTTCTACCTCCCTGTCTTCCTTCCCCTTGCCAAGGCAAACTCTCTTCGCCCAAGTGATTCCATCCCCCCACAGCCTTCTCCAGACCACCCAGCGCCCAGTGCCTCTCCTCAGTGTCTCCCTCTCTACTGACCGCTCCTGGGCTGCCACGCTCCTCACCTGGTCTGCCTGGCGCCTCTGCTCACTCTGGCCCCCTCTTGGCCCGCCTCATGGAGAAGGCTGTCTGTCATGGTTTCTCCTCCTTCTCCTCCTCCTCTTCTGAGCCTTTTCCAGTCCAGCCTCTGACCTCATCATTCAATCCACCCAGACTGCCCTCTCCAAAGTCCCCAGGGACCTCTGAGGCACCCAAGCCAGCGGCTTCCTCTCCATCCTCATCCCCTGGACACAGGACAGCCATCCGTGTGTTCCGTGATGCCAGTGGAGCCGGGAAGGGACGGTCACGACTCAGAAAGCTCTTTCTGGACTTGAATGCTGGGCTGAAGCAAGCTAGATGCCACCTTCCCCAGCGCCAAGCCTCAGGCTGGGGCTCAGTGAGCTCAGGTCAAGCTTGGGGAGTGGAGACACCATAGGACGGCTGCCCTCAGAGTGCCAGGGCACGGTGCCAGCTCGGCCACAAGGAGCCTCGCGTGCTCGGGGTCTCGAGGTCCCCCCTTGGCCCTCAGACTCCTCCTCCCCTCGGCCAAAGGAACAGGCGATGCTCCCAGGGGAGACCCAAGAGTTGTTTTCAAGTGCTGAGAGCTTCCAGGGCTCAGGCTTACTGGGTTTGGCCCCCTAGAGCAGAACCAGGAGAAAAGGCTCAAGTGACAAAGAGGCAAACTGAGGCTCTCACAGGGCAAAACGCCCCTCTGGCTGGTGCTCCCTGGCCCTGGGAGGAGCGGGGGCTCCCTTTGGACGGGAGTGCGCTTCCCTTCGCCAAATTGATTCTGCTGCCGGACCCCCCGGACCAATTGACTTGGGTGGAGTCCTTGAGGGGTCGTGGGTTCCGCCGCCCGGGGAGATGAGCAGCCCAGGGCCAGGCTTCCTGCGACACCCCATTTCCCAGGCCGTGGATTCCCTTCTCTCTGGCATGCCCTCCTTCTGGGGCTCGCTGGCCAGTGTGTGTGTGAAGAGGAGACGGGGGCCCAGTGGGCCTCGGGGTCTGGATCTGGGCCCCTGGGCTGGGGGGCAGGTTCTCCCCAAGTCTGGTTCCTAGGGGGAGCCCCAGAGAGGGAGGAAGTGGATTCTCTCATTGGAAATGGCTTCTTTTCCGTATCAAGGAGCAACCGGAAGAAGAGATGGGGGGGTCCCAGAGTTGCTGCTGCCCTGCAGGGCGCAGTGTGGGACTCGCCCCCCCCCAACTCCTCCCCAAGGCAGATCGCTGCAGCAGAGGAATGTTTACCAATTGTGGAAGGTCTCGGCCCATCCTCGGAGTGTTCGGTGGGAACGGCGGCGCCTTTGTTGCCAAGGTGACAAACACTTATAAATAGAGCCCGTCTTCTAATGTGCTTTTAACTCGGTATTTTTATGGCTTTTAAATCAGATGCCATTAGCGAATCTAGGCGGTAATTTAGCTGAAAGACCATTTTCCCCTCCACTCCCGGCCCGTCCCCAGGTAGTTCGGGAAATGGCTGTTGTGACACGCGGCTCCGCTGAGCTGCTCGGTACGCCGAGGCACAGACAGAGATTAACGTCTGTTACCCGGGCTCGAGCCGGGAGCCGGCACAGAGCGGAGGGGCCCGACCCCCCCGCGGGACCCCCCCCCCGCCGGCTCGGCCTTTGTCACTGTTACCCGGAGGAAGGTGACGAGCGCCGGGCCAGAGCCCGCCTTGGCAGCCCTCAGACGGGCCCGGCTGCCCAGCTAGTGTTGAGCCCCAGCGGCAGCAGCCTGGCGGGAAGGCTTGGCTCGTGGCCGGCCCTGCTGCCCCTTCCTGGGGGCCTCGCCTGCCCCTGGAGACAAAGGCAGCCCGTTGGCCATTTCCTGCGGTCTCCCCCCACCCCCCTGGTTTGCTGGCCGTGTCTCTACCTTCTCCAGAAGGGCGCTCCTGTCTCCACAAACAGATCCACAGTCAACCAAGCCTCAGAGGCCTTCCCAAGTCCCTGGGCCTCAGTTTCTCCAGCTGGGCTGCTGTAGGGCTTATGTGGTCACTAGGTGGGCTCCGCGCTGGCGCTGCTGGCAGAACCAGGGCCTAAAGGCCTTGGAGCTCCTGTGGGGGGGCCGTGTGTGTGTGTGTGTGTGTGTGTGTGTGTGTGTGTGTGTGCTCTGCCAGCCCAGAGTGGCCTGATTCCAGACCGGCGTGCTTGGGGCAATGACTGTACAAGAAGCGGGCACGTGCCCGGGTGCTTTGCTGAAGGCTTCATTTCTCAAATCGCTCCGGAAGCCATCTGAGAGCAGCCAGTCGTCCTGAGGGCAGACCGAAGCCCTTCCGATCCCGGCAGGTTACGGGGTTTACGGGCTCTCTGGCTAGGGGAGGCCTGGGAACTGCCAGGAACAGTGGGAGCTGGGTTTGAATCTCAGCGCTCTGTGGCCGGCCTCCAATGAGCCGATTGCCCTCTTTGGTAGGGAGCCAGTGGCCTGGGTTCGGCCTTAAGGCTCCCTCTGCCTCCTGAGCTGCGGCCCTCGGGCCGGGCCTAAGGATGGAGCCCCAATCAGGCTCGAGACAGACCCAGAGGGGACCAGTGAGAGCTCCGCGGGCAGCGGGCTGTGGCTGAGCCCACACGAGCTGCCAGGCCGCTCTCTCCCTCCTTCAAGGACCCTCTGCCTCTCGCTGGGTCCCCTTTTCTCCAGTGGGAGCTGGAATTGCAGCCCACGTGGTCACAGGCAGACGTGGCAGCCCTGCCTGGCTCAGTGGCTGCAGAGGCTCTGCTCAGCCACCATCGGCGTTCTCATCTGTTCAGCCTCTTCTTTCCCATCTCTCTGTCTCTCTGTCTCTGTCTCTGTCTCTCTCTGTCTCTCCTCTCTGTCTCTCGGTCTCTGTCTCTCTCTCTCTTTCTCCTCTGTCTGTCTGTCTCTCTCCGTCTCTCTGTCTCTCTGTCTCTCTGTTTCTGTCTCTCTCTCCCCGCCCCCCCCCACCTCCTCTTTAGCTCCAGATTGGCTGGAAATTGTCATGGCAACCAGGGGCTGGGACAGCTTCAAGGCAGGAATGCCGGGGCCTGGGCCGGCCTGGGAACAAGAAGGCCGACTTCCTGGGCCCGCGCAGGCCTCTGGCTCTTGGGGCACTTTCTTTGGCCTGTTACAAGCCTTGGAGAGAAGCAGGCCGTGCCGGCCAGCACGTGGCTGGCTGCTGAGCGCAGTCCGAGGCGGGGAGGGCGGGAGCCCCCCGTGCCCAGCTGGGGCCCGGCCAGCGCCAGGCCGGGCCGGTGAGCGGACCTGCACGCAGCAGGCCCTCACGAGGCCGCCGAGCACTTCTTCCCGGATGTGGCCTCCTTCTAGCCTTCTTCACTGCCACCTTGGCCCTCCCTACAGGTGCTCCTGCCCCCATTTTACAGAGCAGGAAACCGAGGCTGGGCGAGTGCAGGGCCATTGAGGGGGTGTCCAGTTACAGCCTGTGGCTGCAGGGACCCAGGGCCAGGGAAGAGCCGACAAAGATCCCAATCAGGGAGGATTAGGCTCGCCTAACAGGCAGCTTAGAGGCTTCCTCCCTGCGAACTTGTCATCTGGCCTTCGAGGAGCCCCTCGACTTGGTGGCCCTCCAGGAAACGTCTTTCAAGCATCCCATTAAGCCTCGTCCGCCCCCGCCGGCCCTCCCGGCCCTCTGAGCCTGCCTTCTCCTGGGGTGCCGGCGAGCAGGCCCCGGCGAGAGCCGGGACTCGGGGGAGCTCCGCGGCCTGCGCGGGGCCCCTTTTCATTCAGCAGACGGATCCGTCAGGAGGAGCCGAGTCCGTCTTTCCATCTGTCAGCCGCGGCTTAGCCTGCCCTTCGGCGAGAGGCCGCGCCGCGCCGGGACAAAGCCGCCTCAGACGGGCTCCAGAGCTGCCTCGGACCCGCCCCGGCCCAGCAGGCTTAAGTTGCAGATTCCATTTTTCTGCTGATGGCGCTGACGAGGGCCATCAGCAGGCCGGAGACGGGCTCTCGAGGGTGGCTCTGGTTACCTGGCCACGGAGGGCAGAGCCGAGGGGAGCCGAGGGGGAGCCGAGGGGGAGCCGAGGTGCTCCCCCTCTCCCTGTGCCTGGATGCTTAGCCCCAGGGGGAGGCCCGAGCTCAAGAGGCGAATCCCCGCACTTGGCACTTTCCTTCGGGGTGGCCGGAGGGCCAGGCCATGGGATGCCCACAATTTCATCTTTTGACACGCATGTCACGTGGGCACGTGTGTGCGCTTCATGCTGGGAGGGTGGGATGGAAAACCCATTGACCAGAGTCAGAAGGCAAAGGATTAGGCAAACCTGCCCCCCCCCCCCAGCGTCCTCCTAGCTGGCTCAGCCAAGACGCGGGAAGGTCTGGTGGCCCCCGTGGGAGGCCAGAGGCCTGACGCCGAGAGAGTTGGAGCGTGTGCGGCTGTGTGTCCACCCAGTCTGGGAACAGCCGATTTCCTGGCTGAGCAGCAGGAGCCCCCTCAGGCCTGACCCCCCCCCAAGAGCCGCCCAAAGGTAGAGCTGAGGTTTCTAAGGCACGACCAGGGGCCACTGGACATGGCGAGGACCGACCAACAGCCCCCGAAGTCTGACAAAGGGAACGAAATGAACGCAACGAGATTCCAACGGACGGGAACTGAGGACCGATGAGGGGATCTCCTTCCAAGTGGGACCATCAGCTCTGGCAGGAGAGACGAGGGAGATCAAGACCAGACTAGGAGGAGCCCTAAAGGGCTTTTGGGTCAATAAATGCCTCCCACCATTTGCTCGTTCAATCTCCACAACAGTCCTGGGTAGGGATGGGGTTATGATTCCCACTTTACAGATGAGGAAACTGAGCCTGGGAGGCTAAACACCTCGAGTCACACAGCCAGCAAGCAGCCAATTGGAACCCAAAGCTCCCAACTCCAGTCCCTCCAAGTGGTTGATTCCCACAAACGCATATGCTGTAGCCTCTGAGCGCATCCAAGAGAGATCTGACAGAGACAGGTCAGAGAGCCGGTGACCCCCTCCAGCCACCCCACCCCCCCCCGACTTTGGGTCAAGCTTTTGTCACTCGCTTGAATCAAAACACGAATAGCCCAGACACCGAAAAATCAAGATCGAAAAATCGGAACGGCGAACCCAAAAGGCCCCATTTAGGCTACCTCGCCTAACCCCTTCCTTCCCTTAAAAAAAATGTCTTCCTTCCTCCCTCCCTCCCTCCCTCCCTCCTTCCTTTCTT
>NC_058134.1:1120132-1125723 GCF_016433145.1 Gracilinanus agilis
GGCTGGGCCCGGCAGGCTGGTTCGGCCTGCAGGCTGGCTCGTCCCGGCAGGCTGGCTGGGCCCGGCAGGCTGGCTGGGCCCGGCAGACTGGCTCGGCCCGGCAGGCTGGTTCGGCCCGCAGGCTGGCTGGGCCCAGCAGGCTGGTTCGGCCCGCAGGCTGGCTGGGCCCGGCAGGCCTGCACCCCTTCTCTTGGCCAGCCCCCCCCCGCCCCCCAGCTTTCTGTTCCTCGGCGGGGTTGAAACACGGCCAACCTTGTCAATCGGGGGACAATGCAAACGTGGCGCCCGCTAATGGGATTAGCTGATTTGGGGCCGTGTTGTTGGCCGTGATTTATTTTGAAAGTTGATTTCGTTTGGGTGAAAGCAGCTCCCCGGCCTGCCCGCTGCCAAAGCCAATCAGCCGAGTTTGAAAGACGCGCCGCCTGGGCCGGGAGAGCCCGTGAAGCGGGTCCTTCCTGCGCTCCGAGCCGCCGCGGGCCACCTGCCGGCTCCAATCCCCTGACAGTGTCCAGACCTCGGCCCGGGGCTCGGCCGCGTCCTGTTCCCTCTCCCAAATCCCCTCCGAGCTTAAAACCAAAATAAACACTGAGGCAGGACGGCGTCCTGGGCCCCGGCTGCACGTGGCTCCCGGCTCGGCTCAGGACAGCCATGGAGAGACAGGGAAAGCGGCCTGCCCGGAGACGTGGGGCCCACAGGCACCCCAATCCCTGGGGCCCCCGTGGCCTCTGCCGCAGGCCTTCCTGGCCTTCCGAAGCCACAGAAGGTCCGCCTCTTCCTCCAGGAGACACGAGGCCGGGCGCTGGCCAGCCTCTCACGTCCCTCTGGTGGGACGGGGCCTGGGAGGGGTGCCTGTGGGGGGGCGTGGAAGGGGAGACCCTCTGGAGACACGGGCACGGGTCAGTGTGGGGACCCTGGGAGCAGCGGACGCAGACAGGGCCATGAGGGTTCTTTGCCAGCTCCGCTCCCCTCTTCAGGGGCCCAGAGGGCCTGACTTTGGACTAGGGCCCGAGGGTCCCCCTCCTTTCCTTGGCTCTGGGTGGGAAGGGATGGCCAAGGGTAGCCTCCCGCGGCTGGAATGTCACAGCCTCTTCCTGTCCCATCTGGGTGAGAGCTTCTTCCCAAAGCTCAGGCCCAACGCTTGGCCACAGGCCCCGGGAGCAGGGCTGGAAGGGCCTTTGGTGCTTGTCAAAGCCCCCTCTTGGAGCATCCAAGGCCCCACGTGGGCACGGGATGGAGGAAGGGCAGCAGGGTTCCACGTCCTCAGCTGGGGCTGCTCCCACGGGACCCTCGCTCGGAGCCGAGCCAGAACCCGAGAGGGCTTCCATGGTCCTGGGTGTGCAGGGAGACGAGCCACCCTTGGGGAGCCCTCGGGGCCCCTTCTCAGCTCTGCGGCCCTGCAGCCACCTCCTGGAGGCAATTCTGAATAGGCCAAGAGCCTCCTTGCCCCGTGGAAGAAGGAAGCCTGCAGCTGGCCCTGCCAGAGCTGCCCCAGGGAACGGGGTGCTTTTCCTCCTGCCAGGGGGCATTAGAGTCTGTGCTTTGGAGCCAAGGGGGCCCAACGCCCCCATTTTCCAGAGGAGGAAGCCAAGAGAATTGCCCAAGGCCCTTGGGCTAGGCAGGAATCACCGGAGCTGGCATCTGGGCCTACTGATTAGCCGAGTGCCCGGCCTCTGTGGGCCCTGCGGACGCTGGGAGCCATCCCTCTGCTCGGGAAACAGCTTTGGAAGGAAGAAAACAAGGGCGCGGAGTGTCTTCCGGGATCTTTGCTGCGAACGTGGCTTCTGGCCCAGGACGCTCATGACCAGAGTCTTCTGTGCTACCACAAGCCCGACTTGGCCAGCACGCACGAGAGCCTCTGAGGTGGCCGGGACGCCGTGAGGGCGCCCATTTTGCAGATGAGGAAGCAGAGGCTGAGGCCCGGAGGATTTGCTCGTGCTCGAATGGCCAGTACGTGGCCAAGCTGGGACGAGAACGTGATGGTTTGGGATGTTTCTGTGCCATTCTTTGATACCCGCATGGCCCTGCCCAGGCCCCTCTGATGCCAGGGCTTGTTTGTATTGCTGGCAGGGAGAATTCAGAGCAGCAAAGTGGCCTGTGCCAAGAAGGCCGTCTTCTGGGGGCTCCTTGTGCCGGGTGGCCACGGCCCCGGGCTGTTCTGGGGGAATGACGGCTCTTCTCCTACTTCTCTGAGAGGAGCAGCAGCCGTGGCACAGTTTAACCACCCAGACCCTCCCCAGGCGCTGCGCTCTCCACCCGAATCGGCCCCCAGAGTTTGGGGTCCCCAGCGGGGCGGACCACGGCTGTACCCCCGAGAGCTCTAGGAGTTGGGTTGAAGGCTGGAGCCCCCAGCAGGGTATTCCCCATTGATTATCCACCAACCACCAGAGCACCTGTAGCTTTTAGACAAAGGATTTCCTGAGAGCAGTTGTTAGAAAAGGCCTCCCCAAGCAGGGGTGCCGCCCCCCTTTCCCACGCAAGGTCTCCGGGGACGGCGGGCTCACACTGAAATTACTGAGAGGCAGACGGATGCGGGGAGCCCTCTCGGCGCTAGAGTGGGGGGTCCTTTTCTCCAATCTGTGAAGCCGCCCCCTCGAGGGCATCTCTCCACCGTCTGGGCCTCGCTGGAGCCCGTCACTGGGGCTTCTTTCCAGCGCGAGGGGTAACGAGCCCCGGGTCACTGCCACTGAGGCCATGGGTCAGCCTCATCCATGCGGAAGCACCTCCTCCCGCCAGGGATCTCTCTGCCCAGAGTCCGCTTGGGCCCAGGGAAGGGAAGGTGCCAGCGGTCACAGGCTTGGCAACTGCTGCTTCCCTGAAATCTTTTCAGGCCTGGCAATGCCATGAGGGCACCACCTGGCACATGCATGTCGATGTGGCTGTTTATTATCTTCCCACCGCATTAGCCCCTGCGTCTGGCCCTGGCAACCATCGTCCTTCTCAGATTCTCCCGCGTCTTCTCCGCTGCCGAGGTCCCCCGGGCACACGAGAGCCCAGGAGTGCAGACACGCGGGCTCATGGGCACTCGGAGGCTGGGCAAAGAGGAAGCAGCCCGCGGGGACCCTCGCGGCCTCCCTCGCTGCTCAGAAGTAGAAGGAGATACACGGGAGGTCTCGGGGCGCTTCTGCAGGCCTTCCCGAGCCCAATCTGCCAGCTCCCCCGGGTGCCACCCCGCAATCATGGCAGGAAACTGGCTGCGCCCTCTCCACATGGCCTGGCCTTGAGGCTCGGGCCCTCCCCGGCCGGCGCTCCCCACCGGAGAGGCATCGTGATAGCCGTGGCTAGCCGGCCCTCCCGGGATCCCCAAGCACTTTCCTCTGGCCCGGCCTGGCAGGAGGCAGAGAAGTCGGGGGGCTCCTTTCTTCACTTTGCTGATAAGGAAGCTGGGGCTGGTGGGGGGGAGGCTTAGCCAGGGCCCTGGCGGGTGCCCGCTGCCCAGAGGGGTGATAATGGCCCCCCCGGGGCGGCCCTCCCCGTCCGTTCGGCTTCTCCGGCTGAACTCTGGACGCCTCTGTGCCGCGGGGGGGCCGCGGGGAGCCCACGTCCCGCCGCTCCCGGCTGGGCCCCTTCTTCCTGTGGTCTCTGTGGTTGCTAAGACGCCGCGTTCTCCAGAGGAGCCAAGACGCCTCCCAAGCCAGCGTCAGAGCTCAGGCGGGCGCACGCAGACATGGGGGGCCCCCCCAGTGGCTCCGGGGCTCCTGGGCACAGAGGAGCCGTCGTGCCCACCGTGCCCTCAGCGCAGGGCTAAGCCGGGGGGACGTGGGCCCTCCTCTTCCCCCCCGAGTGCCCCCGGGGGGCTGTGGGCCAGGGCCGAGCCAGGGCCGGGGTTTGGAAAGGCAGGCCTGGAGCTGCCTGTGGTTTGTTGTGAGATCCTGGGCCGGGCAGGCCTCCCAGCCCTCAGAAGGCCTCTCCCTCCCCCCCCCCCCGCCCTGGCCTCTCCTCGGCTGGAAGGCCAAGGAAGACCCCGGCCCAGGCCCCGGCGGCTCCGGGAGGGGAGAGCATCATCTCTGGGGCCGTGGGGGAGAGCGGGAGCGGCCGCTGCTGCCCACACACGCTCCCGGGCTCTGGCGCGCCCCCCCAGCTCGCCAGCCCCCTGTTTACCCTGGCCCGGGGCCCTGTTTGTACAAGGCTCTCTCTCTGTCTGTCTGTCTCTCCGGCGCTCCAGCGGGAGGAGAACCAGTGCCAGCACTTTCCAGGCCTTTTTGCTGGGCTCAGCAGAACCGCCCAGCCTTGGGCAGACATCCACGCACGGAGCCACAGCAAAGGCTGCCCGGGCAGCCCCTCTGCCTGGCCTCGGCGCATGGGAGACGGCTCTGGGAGCCTGAGCCCAGCCCCCCGGGAGGGAGGGAGACCTTCCCTCGACCCCTGGGTGGCCGTGCCCCGCACCCACAGATCTCCACAGGGCAGAGTCACTCTGGGGGAGCCCCGGGGCCGCGTGGAGTCGGAGCCCAATGGGACCTCCGGGGGCAGCCTTTGGGTCAAGATGGGCCCCTGCGGCCTGTCCCTGGCCGGGCCTCGTGGGAGGCTTCCTCCCGGGTCTGCGTGGGGCTGGGAGGGGGTAGAGGGGACACAGAAAATGGCGGGGAGCCGGGGAGCGGGGGAGGCCCAGGAGAAGCCCTGGGGAAGGCGAGAAGGCTGTTCTGGAAGCCGGCAGAGGCCTCCCACGTTCCAGGCCCACGTTTTTGGCACCCTCCGCCCGGGAGCACTTGTACCCATCGTTCTGATTGCCAGGCTGGTGCCAGGCCGGGGGCCTGCCTGGTCAGGGCTTGCCGCTGTCCTAGGTAGAATTCAGCAGAGGGAGAAAAGAGCTTCCGTGGAAACACAAGAGCCTGGGTCGTGGCTCTGCCCAAGGGGCGACGCGCGCCAGGGCTTCCCACAAGGATCACTCTGCCTGCCAGGCTCCTGCCGCCCCACCACCACCTTGGGATGGCGGAACACCCCAGCAATGACCCCACGTACATCTGGGGGCCTCTCGGGCATGCCCCTCCCAGAGACGGGCACCCCGCAGGGACCAGCATCCCCCTGGCACCTCCGTGTTGTGCCCCCCAGACCTGGTTTTCATTTGGCTGAATCAGGCCTGTTTGGAGACTGCATCGTCTGGCTGGCAGGCCCCTGGGTGCCAGAGATGGTCAGAGAGGAGCCTCTCTTTGTGGCGTAGAGCCTGCCTGTGCTCCTGGGGGCTGGAGAGGGGCACAACGAGGGGCCTAACCACAACTGGGGGCGGCCTCCATTGTTTTCTTCTTTGCTTCCCCCTCAAAGTGCCTTCTAGAGCCAGCTGGCCTTCCCTGGCGTTCCTCAGGGAAGTGCGTTTCACAGCCAGACAGCTCACAAGGGCTGGAGAGTAGCAGGCTCTTGGGCTTGAGCACACGAAATGTGTGTGTGTGTGTGTGTGTGTGTGTGTGTGTGTGTGTGTGCACGCTTGAGAGACAGGAGGCAGAGACAGAGAGAAAGAGAGAGACAGACAGAGTGAGAGAATGGAGGAAAGAAAGAAAGAAAGAGAAAGAAAGAAAGAAAGAAAGAAAGAAAGAAAGAAAGAAAGAAAGAAAGAAAGAAAGAAAGAAAGAAAGAAAGAAAGAAAGAAAGAAAGAAAGAAA
>NC_058134.1:1125805-1157679 GCF_016433145.1 Gracilinanus agilis
GAAGGAAGGAAGGAAGGAAGGAAGGAAGAAGGGAGGGAGGGAGGGAGACAGAAAGAGGGGGAGGGAGGAGGGACAGAAGGAAGAAGAAAAGAGGGTCGTTGAGGCCTTTCAAATGCCCAGAAGAGAGCACAAGGAATGTCAGTAGGAAGGCCAGACTAGCAGGACAGCTCGGAGAGGTCCCGGCTGCAGCTTGCCCCCAGCTGTCCCCCCCAGAATCTCCACTTTTGCGGGCAGCTGACCTCTTCTCCTGCAGTGACGGAGATGCCCATTTTATTGAGTATTTACTGAACAACAACAAAACTACATTTGAAACAAAAGAAAATGTCCCAGAAGTCCCATCTCCAGGCTCTAATCCATCTGGT
The DNA here is from genome assembly GCF_016433145.1 of Gracilinanus agilis. Taxonomy (NCBI): domain Eukaryota; kingdom Metazoa; phylum Chordata; class Mammalia; order Didelphimorphia; family Didelphidae; genus Gracilinanus; species Gracilinanus agilis. Next base: position 1,126,168 of record NC_058134.1, read on the forward strand.
GGCCCTCCAGAGCATTCCCTACCCGAGTGGTCCTTCTGGATCATTTTCACTCTGTTCTAGCAAATTCCTCCATTTCTTTTCTGGAATTGTGAGTGAGAAAACTGGCCGAAGTCGTTGCTTTGACTCAATGGTCCGTCGTGTATTAAGTACCTGCTCTGGGCAGTCTCCAAACAGGTGGGCTGCGGAGAGGGGTGTGTTGAAGGTAAGCCCAAAGGCAGTGCGGACCTCCAGAAGGAACAGGGCCTGAGAAAGGTGCGCCCAGAGGAACAAGGGGCCAGTCCGTGGTGGCAGTGCCAGGCAGCGGCCAGCTGGGCCACCCTATCAGCATCAAGGAAGAGGCGGCCCCCGGTGTGGGCCCCAGAAGGTGGATTGATAGGAGGAAAGGGCGATTAGGGCCAGCTTAGGCAGGCATGGCACCCGGAGGCTACAGCGCCTATCCTCCCAGGGCAGGGGCCCCCACCAATGTGATCGCTGACTGTCACCCTTCGGGCAGGCCTTCTCGGGTCATCTTAAGCGGCAAAGGCCCCGGGAGCAGACCCCAGAGACGCCTCCCAAACAAGTCAACCCGAGACGTAGGCCGGCGGCTATCAGGGGAGGGGGTGCTGGCCAAGAAGGCCAAAGGTCCGCCCTTGACGAACGTCCCTTGGCACTCGCCTGAGAAATGGGTGTGTGCACCAGCTTCAGCACATGCCAATTTTCTCCCCAAATCTCCTCGCCTCCCCTCTCACGGATGATGCAAGGGCCCAAGCCCAGGCCTGTCAGGTGGGGATGGTGCTTCCTGGGAGTGGAGGAGCATCCCTGCTAGCCTGGGGGGTGGCCCTCCTCCCTGGGCACCCAGGAAGGGTAGCGGTGAGTGGAGGAGAGCCAGCAGAGGGGATCCTGGAAGGGTCCCAAAAAGACGGGGCTGTCGTGAGAAAGCGAAAAATGATTGGGAGGGGCGGGAAGCTAGACAGAAGCCACGTCGCCACTGAAACACGGAGTGGCCCCAGTCACTAGTGGGCAAAGCAGCACAGGCCCACCAAGGGCTATCTCACTGAGAGCTGGGATGCCTGGAAAGGCCGTCGCTTTCCACAGGAAAGCCTGTTTTAGGGGGCTCAGAAGCTATTTGTCAAAGGCAATTGGGGTTGATAATGTTCAGAGCAGCTCTGGCTGGAGGAAAGACAGAATCACTGAAACAGCCCAGATGGAAACCTCCCTTCTGTTCTTTTAGAGAAAATGTTTAATGGGCTCAATTTGCTCCAGAATCCACTGGAGATGCTGGATGGATGCTTCCCTGCTCCCTCCTTGGAGGCACCAGAGACACCGGCCACAGCCCTGCTCCTTCCTTAAGCGTGGCTGCCACAGCATCCAAGCCCCTCTCGAGGCACAGAGCAGGTCGTCAGGGCCTAGCTTGGGCGATCTATCTTGACTCCATTGCCTATGGCCAGGTCTAGCCGTGGGCGTCTCTTCTGCTAAGTGCCAGGCCATGAAGGAGATCCCTTTCTACTGGGCAGCTGGCACCTGCCTTCAGAACTCTGGCACATGGAAGGAGCTGCTGTAGCCATTGGGTGGAGTGGCCACCCCCAATGCAGGGCCTTGTACCTCTTCCTCAGGGCAAATGGACACTTCTCTTGGCTCACTCCAAGCTGTCCTCCAAAGGACAGATCTGGATTCTCTGGGAATCACCACTACTCTGGTTACATTCAATGTCTTAGGGGCTTCGAGGGGAACCCTGGTGTTCTCCAGCTAATCACCAGGACTGGAGCCCTCACCAGTGAGCTAACATTTAAACAAAACCAGCCACATGCCCTGATGAGACTGTAGCTCTAACGCCTCTCCATTTACTTAGTGATAAGCCTAGTTAACAAGATGGCAGCTGGAAAATATTTGTACAAAAATATTTCTAGCTGCACTCTTTGTGGTGGCAAAAAACTGGAAAACGAGGGTCTGCCTTTCAATTGGGGAATGGCTGAACACATTGTGGTATATGCTGGTGATGGAATACTATTGTGCTGAAAGGAATCATGAACTGGAGGAATTCCACGTGAACTGGAACAACCTCCAGGAACTGATACAGAGTGAAAGGAGCAGAGCCAGGAGAACATTGTACACAGAGACAGATACATTGTAGCACGATCAAATGTAACTGACTTTGCTACTAGCAGCAATGCAATGACCCAGGACAATCCTGAGGGATTTATGGAAAAGATGCTACCCACATTCAGAGGAAGAACTACAGGAGAGGAAACACAGAAGAAAAACAACTGCTTGAACACATGGGTTGATGCGGACATGATTGGGGATGTAGACACTAAACAACCACATCAATGCAACTATCAATAATATGTAAAAATGTCTTGATTGATGACACATGTTAAAATCAGTGGAAATGCGCATTGGCTATAGTAGGGTGAAAGGGGGTGAAGGGGAAAGTAAAAACATGAATCATGTAACCATGGAAAATTTTTCTTAAAAAAAATAAAATATTTAAATCAAAAAATAAAATAAAATACACTGGAATCTAAAAAACAAAACAAAAACAAAAAAACGATATGGCAGCTGGGAAAGACCTCCATGAATGGATGCGGAGCGTAATGAGCAGAACCAGGAGAACATACACAGCAACAGCAATACTGTGGGACAATCAAATGTGGGAGACTGAGCTCCTCTCAGCATACAGTGATGTAGGACAATTCCAAAGGGCTTAGGACAAACGATGCGCTCCAGCCTCCAGAGAAAGACCTGGAGCAGCGGGAATGCAGATGAAAGCATGGGACTAATCACTCGTTTATTTGGGCATGTTTGGGGGTTGGGTTCTATAAGATTATTCGCATACAGAAATGAGTAATATGGAAATGTTTTGTGTGATAATACATGGATATCCCAGACTGAATGGCTTGCCAGCTCTGTGAGGGGAGGGGAGAGGAAAGGAGGGAGGGAGCCAGTTTGGGTCATATAACTTCTGAAAACTTTGGCAGAGATTTATTATTAAATAAAACAAAGATAAAATGTTAAAAATATGGCAGTTGGTGATATTTAAAAGGCAGTGTAGGAAGAGTCCTCCCCCCCCCCCAACATCTGCACACAAACCTCAGCCCCACTCTCTCACCAATCCTCCCCGGGAGAAGAGCGGGCACACTGTGACTGGCAAGGAGAACCTGAGGGAGGAAGACTACGTACTTAGGGACCTCATGACAGCGGAACTCCTGACCCCTCAGCTACACTCCTCCAGAGTAGTCCCTTTTGTCACATCGGAAAGGCCCCATAACTGTCTCCAAACTCTGAGAGGAACTTTTCCCTTAGCACTCCGAGGAGACCCGAAGGAGCAAGGCAAACTGGCGTGGGAAGCTGCCATCCCGGTGAGCTGCTGCCCCCTCAAAGGGTCCCTCTCTACCAGAGGATGACAAGATAAGGGCCCCTGGGAGCCTGGTCTGTTGTAGTGGCTATGTGAATAGGAAGAAGAGGGGCTGTGCAGGTAGAAACACCAAGATTTCTTAACAGACAGAATGTAGAAGGCGTGTGAGCCTTAGGAGTGCCACCAGGACAGTGAACCTAGGATCTGTTGGTCAGTCAGTAAGAAGCATTGCATCCTCAGTAGAAATAAAGAAACTTGGAAGGGGGTAGGGAGGGTTTGGGGTTAAAGTTATCTCATAGGATCTGGAGATCTGAGTTCAAATCTGGCCTCAGACATGAGCTATGTGATCCTGGCCTCAGTGAGTCCCCATTAAGCAGTCACTTTGTTTTCAGGCTTTTTCAGTTACAACAGATGGTGCCACTATGTGTGTTTTGGTTTGGAGCACTTTTGTGCCTCTCTTGGACTATTCCAGTGTCTCCTGCCCACAATCACAGGACTCCTTCACAGATCCATGCAGAGGGTGCGAGGGCATTTGGCGTCGGCGTCGGCATCGTCCTCCTCGTCGTCCTCCTCCTCCTCGTCGTCGTCCCACAGGCACTCCAACACCGGTGATCACTGTCTTTTCTCATCTGTGCCAAGTTGATGGCTAGAAGGTGAAGCCTCAGAAAGGGTTAACTTGCATTGCCGCTGTCATTGGCCATTGGGGCAGTTTGCGTTTCTTCTCTGGAGAGCTGTTTATATCCTTGGACTATTTATTGGCGGCCAGGCTCTCTCGCTCTCCCGGATCTGTAAGATTCCCTCCGCAGCGTGGATTTCAAGCGTTTAGCAGAAACATGTGACCCTGGCGGTTTCCCCCGAACCAGCTTTTCTCCTCACTCGAGCTGCACTGATTTTGTTTGGAACGAGTCGTCAAACGATTCCCAAATGCACAGGCTGTGCTGGGTATTTGGGGATCCCTTCCATGACGTTGCTCATGAATTCTCCCCCGGCCATCGGGGTTAGTGCCAAGTCCCTGCTCCTAGTGCCCTCTCTCTAGTTTATCGTGGCCCTGAGGACGCCTCTCTCTTCGAGCTCTAGACAGGTCCTTGGTGGCCATTTGGAGGCCAGTGTGCCCTGGGGCCGAAGTGGGCAGCACGAATTTACTTTGTGCCTAACCCCGTGCCAGTTTGCTTTCCGGTTTTCCCAGCAGTTCCGGTCCTTCCCCGAGGCCTGGCTTCTGGGGTTCCTCAGCCACGGGGCCTCGGTGTCGGTCTGTTTGTTTGTCTTGGGTGTTTCACTGGCTGAGCAGGAGCGAGTACTGGGATGCCAAAGGCTTGCTTAGATTGCTCGGGATCTTTCTTTCGGCCTTTTTGCATCCTTCGTCTTCAAGGGCTTGACCTTTCGTGCCCCCCTGCACCCCAATGGACTTGGTTCCTATCTTACCTGTGAATGTCTCGGCCAGTCGCACAGTTTACAGATGGGACGAGGGCATGAGTAAATGACCTACTCAGGGTCCTACATCCAGGTAGTAGCTAGAAGTCGGGTTCCACAGCCTTTCTATTTCCCGTGCCCTCAATTGATGCAGGGACCAGCAAAGATGGGAGCTTTTGGCCTGGCAGAGCAATGCAGGTTTGGCGTGCTGTACCTGAAAGGCTGGCCTTGCCTAGGCCAGGACCCGAGATGAGCCAGACGGTCAGTGGCCGCGGCTCAGAATGGCAGCTCCCGGAGGCCAGGCCCGAACTCAGCCCGGGAGGGCGCTCTGCCCGGACCTCGTCACCTCCAAGCTGCCCCACTCTGTTCTGGGGAAGGAAAGGGAGGAAGGAAAAGAAGGCTGAGGAGGGGGTGGAAGGGGAAGGCGAGAGGAGAGCCATTCCCGGGAGAGACGAGGACACGGGATGCGAGCGGGCACCTGCCAGAGCTCTCCCCAGCCTGGCGCAGCAGAGACGGAAAGGACCCGCACGCTTCCCCTTCGATGCCCCAAGCTGCCAAGATGGACAAAAGAAGAAAAGGGCAGCTATTGGAGTAGCTCCGGGAAGACGAGGGCAGCAAAGAGCTTCTTAAAAGGGCAGCCAGCGGCTCGTGGAGAGCTGGGCACACCTGAAATGACTGGCCCGCCGCCACTGCTTCTGGGAAAGGCCGGGGGCGAGTCCAAGCCCCCGGGCTGGAGCGGGTGCGAATCCCAAGCGGGATGGCGCAGCCCAAACCAAAAGGAACGGGGCCTTGGGCTGTACGTGGCAAGGGAAGAACAGGGCGCCCGACCTGTCTGCAGCGGGCCTTTGGGGCGAGCCAAGAGCTGGAAACGAAGCCGGTTCCCATCAAGGGGGGAATGGCTAAACCCACGACGGCCCTCGAAGGTCATGGAATGTGGCCGCTCTCTACGGGATGAAGCCAGAGAAGCCTGGAAGGAGCTACGTGGCCAGAGGCAGAGGGGAGGCGGCGGGACCCGGAAACCACAGACACGATGACTGGGGCCGGGCGAATGAAAAGCACGACCCCACCAGAAGCTGCCGAGCGGCGTAACGAGGGCTCAAGATCCAGAAGAGATGGGGCTGCCCGTGGCTCTCTCAGCGGATTGCTGGTGGTGATTTGTCCCCTGTTGTATGGACTGGATTTCTGGGAAGGGGGGAAGCGATGAGCTACAGCAGTGAGGCCAGAAACTGGAAACAGCACTAAAAAGGTGTTTAAAGACGGCCCGGCTCAGAAAAAAGCAACCAAGAGGTGGCGGCCCCCACCTTCTGCCTTTGCCACATCTCGTCCGGAGTTCTGGGTGCGGATCTGGGTAGCAGAGCCTTTGGAGGGCCCCGAGGAGCCGGAGAGGAGCCGGAAGTCAGAGCCAGGATGGGAAGGAGAGGCCCTAGAAGGCCGCACACCGGGAAAGGAGAGGGCATCGGCGGGCCCTCGGGACAGGGAGAAGGGTGAGGAAGAGCCCGCACCCAGTGGTCTGGCCCCAACAGGCTCCCATTTGACTCTGCTCGTGCGCCTCTAGGCCCCCGGGCCCCAGGAATCCCTGCCCTTGGCCCTGCAACGACGGTCCTGTCTTTGGGATGCCCTACTTGGCTCAGTCTCTGGCTCCTGGCCTGCCTCCTCCTTGTCCCATCTGGGCCTGGGTTCCTGCCACCCTCGGGCCGCCGGCCGGCCCTGGGAAGCCTGGACCGGTCCAGGTGGCCGCAGAGGCAGGCCTGGGCACCAGACCCTCTGAGCAGCCCCCGAAGCGCTCTCCTCCCAGAGGTTCAGACTGAGTCATAGACATTTCCTGCCTTTCTTCTCACCCGTCTTATCAGGAAGAGCCTGCTGAGGTGGCGGCGGACACGTGTATTTTTAAAGGTGTAGAACGGAAGAAACACGCGCGTGCCCGCTGCCCTTCCTGCCCGTCCCCCAGCACATTTCTGCTCCCTCAGCTCGCTCTCCCGCCTCCTGCAGAATGTCAAGCTTCCCCACTCAGCCCCGCCACGGCAGAGGCTCTGAACGCCAGGGAGCCCCACGTCTCCCTCCCCCCATCCCAGTTCTTTCCCCTTCGGAGTCTGGCCCAGCCTTCCAGCCGTGGGGCTTCTCCCTGGAGGCTCCCCAGCAGGACAGACGGCTGGCTTCCCCCTAACTCTCCTGCCCTAACAGCCTCTTCCAGCTCTCTGGCTTTGGTTTCCCGGGTCCTCCCCCCCACTGGCTCGTTGTACCCATTTCCACGCCATGGGAATGTGGAGGCTGCTCCTTCCCTCCATGTTCGGGCCCACTCAGAGGCCGCTTCCTCGCTGCTGCCTCTGTTTCCTCCCCGGCTCAGGGCCCAGGTGCCTTTGCTCCTCCTCCCCAAGGAGGAGATGGATCTGGCATGGACCCTCCTCCTCCTCCTCCTCCTCCTCCTCCTCCTCTATCAGCATCTTAACCTCAACATCCAGGAACGGGGCAAGGAGAAGCCGGGCCTTCCCGATTCCCACAGTCATTGCCAGCCCTTTTCACGGAGCAGCGGGCACCCAGGCCGTCTTTGTCCTGGGGTGGGGGGAGCCTTGCCTGAGACCCCCCCATTGGGCAGCACAGATGCCAAAGAACTGTTCCCCTTTGCCCGGCTCATCTCCCGCCCCGAGGCTGCGGCACGTCTCATTGGCCACGTCGGATGGGCAGGAAGAGGGCAGCTCCCCTGGCAGGGATTCTTCCGCTCGGGCCTGGAAGGAAGGGGGGAAGCGTGTACGAACCCCTCCGAGCTCGTTATGGGGAGAACCCAGGAACAGCTTCTCTCCTTGCCAGCCCCAAGCGTGGATCCCCAGGCCTGGTGCCTGGCAGCGGGGCCTTCCCTTCCCCCTGAGAGTCCAGGAGAAGCAGCAGAAGGACAAGCCGGCCAAGAGGAGAGAGAAGCCCTGCTCGGGGCCTTCCCCTGGGCTGTCCCCCTCGCTCCCCAGGCTTAGTCAGGCTCCCAACTCCTCCTGGGACCAGAAATGCCTCGGCTCTCTGCTCTCCTCGGGGGAGTGCCTCATCCTGTGCACAAGGGAGGGGGTGCTCCCGAGGGAAGCGCTCGCTTGGCTTCCTCACCCGGGCAAAGGGAGGGGGAGAAACCGATCCCGGCCCCATTCTTGAAGGGATTTGACGTTTTTGTCCTCCTCATTGTCCCCTGCTGAATGAGATCCCGTCCCCTCCGTCACGAATTGCACTTCTCCCCGAAAGCTTCCTGGAAGGGATAATGAAGTCTAAGTCTCTTATTTAAGAAAAATGTGACGAGGGGCCTGGAATTCACGGCCTGACAAGAAGCTCATTTAAACGTGAGCCACTAATTGGTGTTCCGGAACCTTGACACCTCTCGCTCGTATTTTTGACCCACCTTCCCACCAGAGTGGAAGAACAACTGTGAAGCCTCCCGCAGTCTGGGGATGGGACTCCGGGAAAGCCGAGCCCCCTCATCCCCTCCCCCAGCTGCCGCCTGCCCCAAGAGGAGAGAGGCAGCCGCTTCTGCGGAATGGATGCCCACGGAGACGCTTGCCCTGGAAGAGGCCCCTCTCATCCCTCGCCTTCGAAGGGGGTAGAGGAAGCCCGAGGCCGAGGGCGACCGGGCCTTGAGAGCCCAGAGTAGGGGGACACCCTCTGCGGCCACCTGCCGGACCCCCGTTCACCCACCCCGCCAGCCCCAAGCCCAAGTCCAAGGGTGTTTGCAAATGCCCAGAGAACTGGCTGGGTGCCCCACTTGGCTTGAAGTGCTGCTGCTGCTGCTGCACAGTGGCTGAACTAAGGCAGCGCTCTCCGACCACGGCAAGTGCCGGATGGTTCCGGGTCCAAGTCCCTGCTCTGGCCTCCGCCTTGTGCTGGCCTTCCCTCGTGGGTATTCCCACATTTGGGACTATTTCCCGGATGATGGCTGGGCACTGACCTGGGGCCTCTCCAGGCTCCCGTTTCCTCCCCACCACACAAGAGTGGACAGCCCTCTCTAGGTCCTCTGCTCTTACTTTCTATTGACTTCTCTGGTACTTTCCCCCAACAAAATGGAAGTTGCTTGAGGGCAGGGACGGTGGCATTTCTGCCTTCACATCCTGGGCACCTAGCACAAGAGTTGATGCTCAAATGTTTGTTTAAAAGGGGAAGGAATGAGGGAGTAATGAGGTGGGCGAGGCTCCATGTTGCCAGGGGCAACTGGCAGGTGCTGGCAATGACCTAAGGGTCTTGACAGGCTGAGGGCAACCAGCCCCCAGCCAGAGATGACTAGACTCTGGCTCGGTGTTATTGATCAGCTACGTACACCGAAGATGTTGTTGAATTGCTCTAGAGATGGCCCTAACCACTAGGCAACACTAAACTAAATTCCTACCCACAATCCTCCTCCCTTCTACCCTTCCCAATCAGGGGCCCAAGGGGAAAGGTCAGGGATAGCAAGTTGTCTGGGTGAGGTCTAGGGAAAAAGAGCCCCAAGGTTGGGTTTGCAGGGTCTTAAGTAGTCACAGACCAACTGCCGGTTGGTCCCTGGCATGGTGCATGCCATCAGCAAGATTCCATTCTGATAACTGACAGGATTGCCTAGGGTAATATTGCATGCAAAATCTCGGCACTACATCCAGGGGGAGGTGAAACACCACGGGCATTCAGGGACTCCTTGGACTGAAGCCACTGGCCCTAGGAAGGAGGTTCAAGGGCTCTCCATTCCCATCCTTCATGCTTTGCCTGACCTCAGGTTTCACGCATTATTAAGAGTCAGTGGGAAGCCATGTTAACGTTTAAAGAACCATCGCCCCTGGCAGCCAGAAAAGGGTTTCACAGAGTCCACACCAATCGATTTGAAGTTATTACATAGTGGTTCAGCGGGCCCAGCTCTGTGTTAGGCACTGAGGAGGCAAAGAGAAAAAAGCAGAACCGTTTCTGCCCTCGGGGAGCTTCGGTTCATCAGGGGAGACACAGGGATGTGCCGAATAAGTGTACGAAGCAGATGCAAAATAAACAGGAGTTATCTTGGGGGGGACTCATAGCTCCAGAGGCGGGGGGGGGGGGGCACGGGGATATCAGGGAAGGGCCCGTGTCATTTCCTGCCACCCAGATGTGGACCTCAGTGTCTATGGACACACAGGAAATATTTACTCCAGCTTATTTTTGCCCAAATCATTTGTGGTCTCAGTGGATAGAGATCCAATAACGTTACTGGCCAAGGCAGAGCAGACAAACAGGACCCTCAGAGATGGAAATGCCTTTCTCTATTATGAGCATAGCTGAAAAGAGATGCCATTTGAAACGGGCTTCAGGAGGGAAGAGCAATTCTCCCACCACCGGGCATTTGGCCAGTTCATCTGCCCACTCTTCACTTAGATCTACTTCTCCTTCAAGGCTCAGTTCAGGGGCCCAGCCTCTGCGAAGCCTGGCTTGCTCTGCCGCCCCTTCCATCCCTGCCCCCCAGGCTCTTTGTGCCCTTCAAGTATCTTAGAGCTTAAAAGCTGTCCAGGGCACCAAGTGGTCAGTAAACCTGAAGGGCGTTTAAGAACAGGAAAGAGCCCAGAACCGGGTCTCAAACTATGCTAAGACACACGAGCAATGAATGCCAACTCTTCCCCGCCGTGAGGTCCGTTGATGGAGCGACGGGGTGGGGGTGGGACACACGGAAGGAGACCAACGTAACAGCATTGCGTTCTGTAAGCCTGAAGACCTCTGCTGCTAGGGCTAGGACCGGGGAAAATGGGAAGGCACGTCACACCGGCATGTCACACCACACACCACAGTAGCCCCAAAGGGCTAAGTTCCCCAGCCAGCAAAGGCGGCATCATCTGACCAAACTAGGGGATCACGGAAGAAAAGACCCCCACGAACACGGCCGGGGACCCTCTCCTGACCACGCCAGGGAGGACGAGGATCCCCGGCCAGGAAAAAGGCAGGATTCGGAGCCGTGTGGTTGAAAGCTGCGGTAGTTCTGTGACAAGAAGGGAAACGGTTAACTCGCGCGAGAGAAAATCTTTGCAGTGAGCATCTCTGAGAAATGTCAGCTACCTAAAACATATAACGGAACGATTCGAATGCACAAGAATGACAGCCATCCCCCGGCACATGGAGAAACGGCTTTAAAATACATGAACATGAAAAAACCTGTGTGAACACGGAGCTTTCAAAGGAAGAAATCAAAGCCGTCAACAGCCATTTAACAGAACGTTCCAAGTCAATAACGTTGGAGAAATGCAAATTAATTCCCAGGTTCTCCCTCCAATTGCGACATTAGCAAAGGTGACCAACAAGGAAAATGGCCGTTGTGGGGCGTGTGAGAAGCTGCTGGACCTACTGTCCATTTGAGTGGGACCAGGCCTTCCAGAGAGGAATTCAAAAGTGCAGCTCAAGGGGGCAGCTGGGCAGCTCAGCGAATTGAGAGTCAGGCCTAGAGACGGGAGGTCCTGGGTTCAAATCCAGCCTCAGACACTTCCCAGCTGGGTGACCCTGGGCAAGTCCCTTGACCCCCATAGCCCGCCCTTCCCACTCTTCCACCAAGGAGCCAATACACACAAGTTAAGGTTTTAAAAAAAATCTATTGAAAAAACAAAGAAAGAAAGTACAGCTCAAAGGATACCAAACTGTGCACAGCCTGGAACTGGGTCTCTGCCCTGCAGAGATCAGAGGCAGGGGGAGGGGCAAGTGTGCAATGCGGGCCAGAGCAGTTCTCTCATTTGTCTCTTCATTTGTTCAGAACAAGGAATTGGAAGCTGAAGGGGGCCATGTTGGAGAACGGCTGAATGAATCGCGACGTCCATTCACAATGGGATATCACTGTGTGTGTGTGTGTGTGGGGGGGGGAACAGTGTCAGAGAAACCTGGGCAGATCTGGGCAAACCGAGGCAGAGGGCAGCGACGAGGATGGGGAGAACCAAGTCTGGAGTGCTACCGCCATCGTGCAGACAACTCGGAAAGGCTGAATAAGGCCCAGCGACTCCCCGGAGGCCTCGGGGTGGGCCCGGGCACGGGGCGTGCGCTTTCCTGGTCTGTGCCGGGCCCCGGGCTTTCTCTTTCTTCTTAATGGCAGAGACAGAGACGGGAGGGAAGAAGGTGAGCGAAGCCTCTTTTAGTGTCCGGAATAGAACTGAAGCAAGTCCCGAAGGAGACGGCGGCCGCCGGGACGGCTCCCGCCCATCAGGGGACGCGGGTTTCCCCTAGGGCGGCCCTCGGCTTCCCGCCTTCTCCCTCTGGGGACGGCTCTTCGGGCCACTTGCTAAATCCAGAACACACATTTTCAGATGGAAACAGAGCCAAGCAAGGTGGGCAGTCGCTGAGCCTCTCGCACGGCCCGGTTCGGTTCCTCCAAGGGTCTGAGGCTCACCCCATTGGCAGGGGAGGTCCTCAGGGGAGGGGCCAGGATGGGCTCCTGCAGGAGATCAGGGGACCAGGACAGGCGCTACTTGGAGATGCTGCAGAAGCAGGCCCGGCGCATCCCTGGTCCGAGCAGGTTCCGGCACTCGATGCCGCACTCGGCCACGGAGAGGCCACGATCGCCAGCGTGGAGACGTTCCGCTCAGCCCCGAGACCTGCACCTGCCAGGAAAGGGGCGAAAGGAGGCTGTGGTGAGTCTGAATCTGCTCTCTACGTCTGGCCCCAATGTGGGGGTCAAGGCGCCCCCGATGCTGCTCTCCTCCCAAGTGGCCCCTCCCTCCTGTGCAGTAGCCAAGCCGAGGTCCCAGCCCACCCCCATGCCAGGCGGAGTAAGGAAGGTGGAGACGGTGAGTGGCCCGTGGCTGGGGCCCACCGATGCAAGGACCCCCCCCCCAAGACAGAGGAAGGCGTAGGCCTGGGTGCCTGAAGGATGGGGCCGGAGATGCTGAGGGTGCCTCCCAGCAGCCACCGGGAAGTCCCCTCTCCCTGCTCCAGGCCATCCTCAGCTCAGCTGCCAAAGTGCTCCTAAAGGGCAGGTCCATGGCCAGGATCCAGCCAAAGCCCTTTCTCGGCGCTCAGAGCCCTTCCTGGGCCAGCCCGAGGCTGTGCCGGGAGTCCTTGACCTCAGCCCCCGCCAGCCCCCTCTAATTTGGCCCATTCCAAGAGTCTGCAAAAAGCCTTTCACCAGAGGCCACCAGGGGATGACGGAGTGCTCCGAGCAGCACCGGGCTGCCAATGAGGAAGATCCGAGTTCAAATCCAGCCTCAGACACTTATCAGCCGTATGATCCTGGGCAAGTCACTCCACCCCTGGCCCCTCGGCTCCTGGACTATAAAATGGGGGTGATAACAGCTTCTGCCTGCGGGGGTTGTTGTGAGGATCAGATGAGGCGCAATTGTAAAGCCCTGGTGAGAGCGCCTGCCCTCGGCTACTGCTTCCTGCTCGGCCCTGAGCTAACATACAGAGCACGTATGTAACATGGATGCCCATTTCCCCCCAGCTGCGTGTCCACGCGTGACCGTGTACGTGGGGGCCGTGGCGCCTCGCCCCCCTTAGGAGCCCCTGGGCTCCTGGCTTGTTTTGGGCTTCCCAGCATCCTCTCTGCTGGCATCCGGCCCTCGAACGTGCCCTGGGCCAGCCCCGGAGTCTCGGAGGAGCCAGATCCCCCGAGCAGGGGCACGAAGACCCGGCCGACCCCCGCGGGGGAGCACGTGCAGGCGGGAAGGGGTTAAGGGCTGCGCGAGGGGAGCGGGCCGGGCCGGGGAAGAGCCGCAGTGGGCGGGGTCAGGGGCAGCCCGGAGAGGAGGAGTTTCAGGGCGGGAAAAGCGGACTCTGCGAGGGGCGAGGAGCGAGCAGCGAGCGCAGCTTCCGTTCTGAAAGGGCTCCAGAGCGCCCTAGACGCCGCCGCCGCCACCGCGGCCGCCGCGGCCCGGAGCCAAAGATAACCCCGCAGGCGCATTCCTGGGCCATGAGCAGGGTAATGGAGTTAGCAGACGGCCCGGGAAGCGGCTTCCCCAAACCTCAGAGCGCTGACGGCAGAGGCCAAGCATGCCCCGAGCCCGGGAGCGGCCCCACAGCGGCCCCAGAGGGGCCCAGTGCCGAGAGGGCCCCCAGGCCTGCCCGCGAGAGCCAGCAGGGGAGCCCCAGGCCCCTCCCCTGCAGCGGGCCTTGGCCAAGAGTGCCCAGAAGAGACCTCAGACGGGGCGGGCCCTCCAGCCGCCATCCAGCAGGAGCCGCCATCCAGCAGGAGCCTCTGCCGCTCGCTGGCCGGGGCCTGGGCCACCTTCCTTCAGGAGAGCCGGGAGCTGGCTCAGCCGCTTCCCAGGCCGCCCTCCCTGGGGCTGGGCATCTCCTCCTCCTCCAGAAGAACCAGGGCAGCCAGCTCGGAGGCCGGAAGGAGAACAAGCCACGATGCCGCAGGGCCTGCTGGGCAGCCAAAGCCAGGCCCGTGGCCACCTTCCGAGGGCATTCGCCACCCTTCGGCCTCATCGCACTGGAGAGGCAGCGATTGTCCAGAGTAAATGCTGAAAAGGAAGCGGGGAGAGCCTGGCGAGCCAGGCGAGCCAGCCCCCCCCCCCAAAGGCCTGCCCCAACCGTCCTGGCGTGGCAAAGTCCCAGAGTTCCTTGGCATAGACCTCCCCCCCCCAGCAGAAGCAGCGATTATGTATGCAGCTGGTATGCAGAATGGCCCGAGCCCAGGCTCCTGGCCTCCTTGCCCACGAAGCCACCGGGCATGCCCCATTCTGTGCCAGCCGCCCCCTGCACAGCCCATTTGGCATTTTTCCTGCAGCTTTTCCCGAGAAGTTCCTCTCGCGGCCCAGTTAGCTCTAATGAGCCCACTAGCTGGGATACCCCCCACCCCACCCCCACCCAGCGACCCTGAGGCCCAGTGAGCAGAGGGGAAGACGGGAGAGGCGCTCACTTAGTCAGGAGGGGCCGGAGTCCCACGCCACCAGGAGGCTGAGCGCTGGGGAGGGTGGGGAAGTGGGCCGGCTCCTGAGCTGCCTTGGGCCCACACCCCAGCCAGGGATGAATAAAGCTGCCTGGGATGCTTCTGTCCTGGGGAGCCGGTGGGGCCTTCACTGGGGCCTCCCCAAAGGCAGGCACCGCTCCGAAATCCCCCTGAAGCTGCCAGTTCCCATACAGGGCACTGCCTAGCCTCAGCCTGACATGCCGGGGTGCCGCGGGGCTCGAGTGAGCAGTCCCAGACTCGGGAGGAAGGAAGGCAGCCTCAGGCACACACAGCCGATGAAGGGGAGGGAAGGTCTGCCCTGCCACTGCTGCTGGCAGGGGGTGCCTTGGGAGCCCTAACAGGGACTCTAAGCCATGGCTGCGGGCCCCTCCCACAGAGCAGGGCCGGCCGATGGGCCCAGAAGGCATCCCTGACTTCCCGCTGCTGGCGTGGGAAGTCTTGAGGTAGGCCATGCGAGCCGTCCTGGCAGGGCTGAGCACAACTTTCCGGGTCGGAGACAGGCCGGCCCCTGCCCTTAGCGAGGGCCTCTTACTGATGGTGCTGAGGGGCAGGAAGGAGCAGAGATTCTCTGCAGTCCCTACAACCTCTGGGACCCCCTCAAAACCGCCCATGAACCAAAGAGAAAGTCTTCGGCTGTGCCCGGGACGCCCAGAACCCAAATGAAGCTTAAACAACTACCATGGACTGGGCCCTTCCTTCCACATAGCCCAATGGCACCGGCTGCTCCAGCTGACCCCAGGACCCAACCACAGGTTTTCAGCCAAACCCAGCTCCACACCAGGTCCCCTCCCCCACTTTCCATTTCCATGGAGATCCAGGGCCCTGGCTGCAGAGTGGCCAGCCCCTCCGCAATGTTCTGCTCAGGAGAGCAGAGGAACAGAGGGAGGGGGGCAGGGCACGGTTTGGCCTCGAAATAGAGCTCAACCTCCCACCATAGCCTGCCCCCTACCAAGAACCTTGGCAACTCTGACTCCAGCCAAACATCAGCACTGCAGTACTCTGGGCTATTGGCCCAGAGAACTGAGGAACAGAGGGAATAGGGCAGGGCACCATATGTGTGCACGTGTGTGTCTGTATGAAGCCTGACAGAGAGACCAGCATCCAATTGGGACCAGCTCTCTCCCCCAAAAGGCACTTGGGGCAGAGACCTAGGCTGGTGAACCTTGAATTCCTAAGTATGGGGGAGACTGAGGAGCTTTGAAATCCATCCCCAAGGGAAACCACCATCAGAGGAGGGAGTCAGAAAGGGAATAATAGGGGAAATTTGAGGGGAAAAGATTGAACCTAGTAAAGATTTTAGCAGGGAGCAAATACAAAAATCTTGTATATAATTTGATGAATCAACAGAGAAAGTATGTGTTTTAAACCCTCACCTTCCATCTCAGAATCAATATTTTTTATTGGTTCCAAGGCAGAAGAGTGGTAAGGGCTAGACAATGGGCATGAAGTGACTTGCCCAGGGTCACACAGCCAGGATGTGTCTGAGGTCAGATTTGAACCAAGGCCCTCCTGTCTCTGGGCCTGGCTCTCCATTCAGTGAGCCACTCAGCTGCCCCCAACAGGGAAAATATTAACATTAGAAGGAAATATGGCCTCCAGATCTAGTAAATGAAGTCAGGCCTCTAGGAACTGCAAAGCAAAGGAAAACGACTTAACACTTGATGAGAGGCAGGACCCTAGGAAATTTGGGGAGAACACAGAACCACAACATGCTGCTCCAGTATGACTTAAAAGGGAAACAAGAATGATGAGAGCAGCATGTATGTCTTGATTGGCAAAAATAATGAACAGAATAGAAAAACTTTGAATTGTGATGACAAGAAGTCTGGCCAAAGAAATAAAAGAGAGCCCAATAGATTAGGAACACAAACGTGCAGAAATGGAAGGCATTCTAGAAGAAAAGAAGCAAAAAAAAAAACAAGAGCATTCGTGGAAAATAGCTCTGTATCTAAGCAAAACAAGGGTCCCACAGTCAGAGTGTGCAGAGAGAACCCAAGGGTCATAGATCTCCCAGAAGAACATGACACCTTAACAAAAATCCAGGAAGAATCCAAGAGAACTCTTCAGAACTTTGGAACACAGAAAATGAAATCTCCAGTCAGGGGATTCCTCGTAGACTTCAAAAACAAAGTCCAAAGCTCCAAACTCTAAGACACACACATAGTGGTTAGATTTTCAAATTGAACTAAAAAGCAACACGTTCTATAAGTGACGGGAGAAATGCCTCCCAAGAGAAAAGGGAACTCCAGTAACAAAGACTACTCTGCGCGCACCAGAAAATAGAGGAGAGAGTGGAACAGCGTGTTCTGAGGAGCGATGGCCGGCATCCCAGGGCTACCTGCCCGGCCTTGCCGGGCGTACCTTTCAGGGGAGAAAAGACAGATATTCAGTAATAAAGAGGCCTTTGAAACATTCTCGGAAAGAAAGAATTATTTGCTCCGTAAACATGTGAAACAACAGCAATGCAGGAAGGGAGAAGAATGGCAAGAACTGTGATTATGCCAACAGGGAGACCAGGGAGAGACTCCTTTCTACCCGGACACAAGGAAGCAGGGCCAGTGAGGAGGAGGCATCAGGGAGTCTCCTTGCCTGCAGTTAAAGCAATGTCTGATGGCTCTACGTTACAAAACAGGAAGCTGAATGACAGCATTGGAAGGGAGCTAGAGGGGAGGATGTGATGTGCCCAGGGCAAAGCAGGGCCTAGCAAGGAGGAAAAGGAGACCTCTGTCGTCCTCCAGAGAAAGAAGAGACTGGAAGGGGAGTACATAGAAAGAAGAGGGGGGAAGGAAGTGATGGGGAGGGAGGCCTTGGGTTGGTGGTGGGAGGTGTGTAAATAGAATTAGCTCGATCCCATTAATAGTCAAAAATCTACTCAACCCAGGCGTGCTAATGATGTCACTCTCAGCTCCCTTAGTGGGGAGGGGAGACGAGTTACCCACACGTGACAATAAGTAACAAATCAAGAATAAGGGACTGCCCTTTGGGCAGTCCAAATCAATGTAGAAACTGCCATTTGTCCATTTGAATTAGAGGTGGACCACAGGAAGTGATGAAAGACACGATCTCTTTAAGTAAGTGAGTGAACTTCCTGTGGGGGCAGTTGCCGTCTGGAACTGGAAGAAGAAGCATCTCCTGAGACCACAGACAGCTTACTCTCTATATTGTCACGTGGGTAAGTTAGGCTGACTTCCTTGGCCTGGCTGGGCCAATTCTAAACTCTGCCTATCTGGCTGTTGGGCCCTGTGGCTTACAGCTTCATTATTAAGCTTTATAACCTTCTTCTCTCTCAGTCCAGGCTGGACTAGCCTCTACTTTTCTCTTTATTCCTACTTTTACCTACCGATTGAAAATAAACTCTTCAACCCGATGCTGACTTGGGTCTGATTTAATTACGGAATCAACCTGAATTGTTGATTCCTGGCGGCGACATATTTTAATATATATCTATAAATACCTAATTTTTATTCCTTACAGAGGGGAGTCCATTGACGCATGCTTATATGGGGGAAGAGAGAGTCTGTGAAGGGAGATGGGCACCTCGTGCTGCTGCTGCTCTCTCGGGCTGTGGGTACTTAAAAGGGCCATTGCTCTGACCTTGGGAGGTGGGAAGTGGAGCTCCTTGGAGTAACGGGCCCCTGGGGAGTAAGAAGACATGGAGCCAGAGAGGAGATTTCTTTGGGTCTCTGTAGATCAGGTGTGGGCTGCATGAGCAGGAGGGATGGGGCCGGGGAGGATCATAGCCTGAGACCATTTCCTCTCTGGCACCCGCAGGACCGAGAGTTACTCTGGGAGGAAGCACAGAAGCAAAGGGGGCTCGGAGGAGCAAGCTCTACAAGGCGGTGCCTAGAAGGGCGAGCCCAGAATGGCGGTCTCCAAAGGTTTGATTCATGAGGAATACAGAAGATAGATAGAGATTAGACAAGCATGGCCGCCAGGAAGCAGAGGGCGAAGGTCTAGAGCAGACAGAGAGAATGCATGAAGAAGAAAATGCGATCATCTTCTCTGGGAAGGGGTACAGAAAATGGAAACAAAACCCCCCAATGGACAGAATGAGTTGAAGAGAAGAGCAACGAAGAATCTACTTGGGGGGGGGGAGTGCGGGGGGGATTAAATAACCAGATACAGGCAGGAAAGAAAAAGGAATCAATAACCCAAAGTCCAAAGGAAAAGGTAACTAACGGGAGGGTGGAGGGAGCCAGTGGGGAGAGGAACATCTTTAAAAGATGAAGCTAAAGTAACTGAAGAGAGACAGTGCTGAGTTCTCAGTGGAAGAGGGAAGGGCTGGAACATAAAAAAGCCTAATATTAGAGACAAATGGAGGAAAATATAAACCTGACTCTCAAACCTTTACATGTAAGTGGATTAAGCAATTCAATAAAACAAACTGGAGGGATGGGTTGGATGAGAAAACAAAACCCTACAAGCTCTTTGCTAATAAGAAACACATTTTAAAAAGCAAAGACAGACACGAAGTAAAACGGAGGAGATTGAAACTGTTATTGTGCATCGAGCGAGTCCCAGAAGTCAGGCGAGGAAATTATACCATTCGATAAAGCAAAAACTAATATTCAAAAATACAGAGAACTAAAAAGCAAAACTACATTACTCTGAAAGTAACCATAGATGACAATATCAGAAATAAACGAACACACTCCAAATGCCTTCTCGTTCCATTTCATAAAGGAAACAGGAACTAAGCTACAAGAAGACTTCGATAATAACGCGATAGCGATAGGAGATTTCAATATTCCTCTCTCTGTTCTGGATAAACTTAACAGAAGGACAAGCAAAAGGAAAAATACGAACTGGAGCAAATTGCTGGAGAAACTAAAACTGAAAAACATAAAGTATCTTCTAAATGGGACTTCAGCATAACAGATATTATGTAAATGACCATAGATGGGCATACATACATAGAATGTGTGCATATCATATATATATGAATATATTTCTTAGCACCACATACAACTTTTAGAAAAATTAACCATGGATTAGGGCACAGAGATAGTGTAACAAATAAAAAGGACAGAAATAATATTTCTTTTACAGACCTTAGCATAATAAAAAGTCATTCACTCGGGGACAACAAACAAAAGACAAAAACCCAAATGGAGACTTAGCAATGAAATCCTAAATAATAAAAAGGTCAAAGAACAATTCGTAGATACAATTAATAATTATCTGAAAGAAAATTATAATGAAACAATATGCCAAAATTTCTGAGATACAGCTAAAGTAGTCCTTGGGGGGGTGGGGAATCACACTGCTACAAATATGCAATAATAAAATAGAGAAAGAAAGGATTAATGAACTGGCTATACATTTAAAATTTAGAAAGGCAACAACTGAACAAATTTAAAATAAGCACAAAGGAGGGGATATTAAAAATTAGAGGAGAAATAGATCAATTGGAAACAAAACATCTATAGAAATAATAAAACTAAAATCTAGTTCTTTGAAAAGACTAATAAAATTTGTAAAACAGCTGAGCCGATTACAAAGAAAAGAGCAGAAAATTAAATCAATAAAATGAAATCATGACAGGACCAGAAGAAATAAACAGAATATTCAAATCACATTATGTAGAGTTATAGTAACAAAACTGAAAACACAAAGAAATAAAGGCATAGTCTTAAAAATATTAAGTATCTAAACTTTTAGAAGACCAAATAGATATCTCAAATCACCCAGTCTCATAAAAAGAAATAGATTTTGTTATAAAGGAACTACCAAAGGAAAAAAATTCCTGGACCTGATGAATTCACACTTGTAGAGAACAGTTAGTCCATACATCACTAATTACTCGCAAAAATAGGAGAAAAATTCTACCAGAATCCTTTTATGAAACAAATATTGTCCTGATATCTAAACCAGGGAAAGATAAAACACAGAAAGAAAACTGCAGGTCAGTATTATTAATGAATACCATATTGGTTCAGAAATTAAAAAAAAATTCTGTCAAGCAGACTACAGCAGATTGATTCAAAAGATCATTCATTATAACTAAATATAATTTATACTAGGGATCCAAAGTTGGTTCAACATTAGGAAAACAACCAACATAATCTTCTTGTAAACAAAGGCATCCCAAACTATAGGATTATCTCAGTAGATGCAGAAAAAATCTTTGACAAAGTACTCTACTCATTTATGTTTTTAAAAAAACAAACCTCTCTACAAACTCTTAAGCATATACGGACCTTTTAAAAATTCCATAAAAAGCATCTAAGAGCAAAAGCAAGCCTCATATGCAATGGGATGCATCAAAAGTGAAGCAAGGCTGATCACTCTCCCTGCTATTACGTGATGTCATTTTGGAAATGCTCGCAACAGTAATAAGCCAAGAAAAATTAAAGGTATAAATATAGGCAAGGAGGAGACAAAACTATCCCTGTTTACTGGTGAGAGAATAGTATACTTGGAAAATCCTGGGGGATCAGCAAAGAAACCAAGTGAGACAATTAAGAGCTTCAGCGAAGTTGCAGGCTACAAAAGAAGCCCTCAAAAGCCAACAGCATTTTGATAAAATAATAACAAGCACAAGAAGCAATAATAGAGAGGGAAGCTTCCTTCCAAATAACTACAAAATGCCCCAGACACCTGGGGGATCAGCCTTCTAAAGCTTACAGCAGACGGGCATAGATTCAATTACAAAATACACCTTGAAGAAATAAAGAAAATTTTAAGTAGGTGAAGGATGCGCCATGCCCACGGGTATAATAAAACAACACTACTAACAAATTTAATTTATACTTTTAATGTCATACCAGTCAAATTTTCCAAAGGAATACTTTATAGAACTTGATAAAATAACAATCATTTGGAAAAACAAAAGCTCTAGAATATCTAGGGAAATGGTAAAGAGAAGTAGGGATGAAGGGGGAAGAGCACTTCCAGACCTCAAACTATATTGTAAAGCAGTAGTCATCGGAACCATCTGGCACTGATTTAAAAACAGAGAAAGCAATGGATCAGACGAGACAAGAGGGAATAACCCAGGATTTGACAAAGGGGGGAATATGAATTACCTTGCAAAAGCTTGTTTGATAAAAAAAAAAAAATAGCTAGCTAAATCAGAAAACAGTCTGGCAGAAATTAGGCTTTAACAATACTTTATAGCATATTCTACAATATATTCTAAATGGATATGTAGTCAGCACTAGCAATCAAAACTATTAAAAAAGCCTAGAAGAGAAACAGATCACATTCCTCTCATAGTTATGGATAAGAGTTATCTTTTTTCTTCTTTAAAACCCTCACCTTCCATCATAGAATCAATACTGTTTGTTGGTTCCTAGGCAGAAAAGAGGTAAGGGCTAGGCAACAGGGATTAAGTGACTTGTCCAGGGCCACACAGCTAAGAAGTGTCTGAGATCAGATTTGAACCCAGGTCCTCTTATTTACAGATCTGGCTCTCAATCCTCTGAGCCACCTAGCTGCCCCTGAGAGATATATTCTTAATCAAACAAAAGATTGAGGCAATTGTAGAAGAATAAAATCAATAACTGATTACTCAAAACTGATAAACTTTGCATAAACATTAATGTCCCTGGAATAAGAAGGAAAACAGTCAAATGAGAAAGAAAAACCTTTGTATCAACTTGCTAAGATAAGGATTTGGTATTCAGGATATCCAAACAATTAATAAACATAAATAAGACTAATAGCCATTCCCCAAAGATAAGTGGTGAAAGAATATGAACAGTTCTCTGGAAAGACCTCCAGGAATTGATGCAGAGTGAAAGGAGCAGAACCAGAACATTGTACACAGAGACGGATACATTGTAGCACGATCGAATGTAACTGACTTTGCTACTAGTAACAATGCAGTGACCCAGGACAGTCCTGAGGGACTTACGAGACAGACACTATCCATATCCAGAGAAAGAACTGCGGGAGCAGAAACGCAGAAGAAAAACAACTGCTTGATCACATGGGTCAATGGGGATAGGACTGGGGATGTAGACTCTAAACAATCACCCCAGTGCAAATATTAATACTATGGAAATAGGTCTTGATCCATGACACATGTAAAACCCAGTGGAATTGGGCATCGGCTACAGGAGGGGGGAGGGAGGAGGGGAGGAAAAAACGTGAATCATGGAACCCTGGAAAATTTTTCTTAATTAATCAATTAAATAAAATTAAAAAAAAAAACATAAAAAAGAATATGAACAGTTCTCAAAAGAATTACAAAGTCTTCACAGCCTGCATGAAGAAAAGTTCTAAATCACAACTAATAAGACAGGCCGATCCCAACAACCCTGGGCTTTTACCTCCTGCGGATTCCCCACTTCACTGCCCAATCCCAGGCGGTCTCAAGGGACTGACCTCCTCTGCAGGAACCGGGGGTCTGTCCCCTGACTGGATGGAGGGAGTTCCTTAAGCTGAGTTGGTTCCTGAATGCAGGAACACCTGGCTTGAGAAGCCTCAGATATTCTTCGGAGATATTCTTCCAAGCCATCAGCTTCTAGCCTGCTGCCCGCGCCCGTCCTTGGGATGTGAGGAGTCTCTGAAGAGGGTCATGGGCAACCGAAGGGATCCCCAAGTGGTTCTGAGCGGCAACAGAACGGGGGTTCGAAGCCTTCCTCTGCATCCGCTGGCTCCACGACCCAGAGGAAGTCTCCTCCCAGTGCTCTGGCATTTGACAGGGAAGCTGCAGAGATGGTCGGTCCCCAGTCTGAGCACCAGCAGGGCTCCTTTCCCTGTGGGCCAAACAGTGCTCTTTCTGCAAAACGAATTCACGTCCTTATTGCTTTTCTTGTGGGGACGTGCGTGCCGGCTTAAGTCTGCAACCTGTTCCTTTTCACCGGGCCTGGGAGGCCCAGGAAGGTCTACTGCAAGCCCAGGGGGAGTGCCCGAGCGAGGGGCCTCCGATAGCTGGGCTCGGCCTTGGCCATTCTTAAACTGAACCAGCACCCAGCTGGACAGCGAGGCCATGGAACAAAGGGGAGCTCCCGAAACGGGCACTCAGCAGGCTTGACAGCCAAGGGACGAGCACATCCCGGTGCCAGGAAGGGCGCTCCCAGCTAGGCCACGATCTCCCCCCGGAGACGTTCTGGGCCTCTCCCTGGACCTCCAGGAGAAGGAAATGCTTCTCTGCTTCCGCTTCACCCTTCCTCTCTTCCCTGCCTGAATCACTCACTGGCTAGACTCCTGCCTTCGACTCCCTCAGTTCTCATTTCCAGGCCTCGGCCTGCTCTGCCCCCCCTCTGTCACGGGAGCCCAGCGAGCCCTCGCCCTCTCATGAACCGACTTCCCTTCGTCCTCAAAACCATCAGCTCCCGCTGCTCCTCTTCTCAGCCCCCCGGAAATAGGGCCTCCCGGCCATCCTCCCTGCTGCTGGCTGTCCGTAGCTCCTCCTCCTTTCTCCCCAGTGGAGCGCTAGGCCCCGGAGAGGCGGCCCGGTTGTTTTCATCTGCGCGTCCCCAGCACCTAGCAGAGCACCTGGCAGAGCACCTGGCTCCCCACGAAGGCCCAAGGAAGGCTTTTAGAGCAGCCACCACGCCGTGGTCGCCAAGGACCGAGGACTAAGAATTCTGCCTCTTTCTGGATGCCTGCGGCCAAGCCCAGTGCCTGGCACGCAGTGTGCAGCCCCTTCCGACATGCCCGACTCCTCGTGGCTGCATTGGGCGCCTTCTTGGCAGAGACACGTCAGTGGTTTACCGTTTCCTCTTCCAGTTCATTTTGTAGAGGAGAAATTTGAGGCAACCAAGGTTAAGTGAAGGGCCCAGGATCACACCGTCAACAAGGATCCAAGGCTGGATTTGAACTCAGGTCTTCCTGGCTCTGTCCTCTGTGCCACTGAGCTGCCCTTAGTGGGCACTTAATAAGATGTTTATCAACTGCCTGAATATTGGCCTCTCGAAAGAGGTGATGATGTCAGGCTTTGGCACATCCTGTTGATGGGGGCCAGTGCAGAACTCTGAGCCCCCCCCTCTGTCTCTCTGTCTCTGTCTCTCTTTGTCTCTCTCCTTCTCTCTGTCTCTCTCTGTCTCTTACATAAAGGCGGGAGGGGGAGAAAATAGATTTTTGTTCATTGAGAAACAAGTGAGAAATCAGTGCTTGTTGGATGGCTCGGTGCGTCCGTGCCTTCCTGGCCTTCTCAGCCGCCTGCCAGGCTCCAGGCCTTTCCTCTTGGGCGGCTGAACCATGCGTGAAGTCACACAACGGGGCCAGCCGGAGCCTCCCCGCATTGCTCTTCCCTGGTCCCAGGGAGGCCCGCGGGGCGAGGCTCTTGGCCTTCCTCAGGCGATTCCCAGCCGGCCTTTCCCAAGGTTCCCCGGGCAGCGCTCGCCTCCCTCTCCGCAGAGGACCTCGCCTCCTGCTTGATGGAGTAACGCGCTCCCGGGAGCTCCAGCTCTGCCCTTGCTCGCCTCCAAACCAGCACCTCAGCTGCAGAAGGGAAGGACGGATGAGCCTGTTCCCTTCTGTGCGACGACGCCAGGACGCCAGGGGAGGGAAGTCGAGTCAAGTCAAGTCTGGGTCCAGGGCGTGTGCCCACGATGCACAGTTCAGGGGATCCGGCCCCCCCCCGTGCATAGCTGTGTATGTGGGGGGGTTTGTGGGGGTGGGGAGGTGGGGGGTATATGTGTAGAGAGAGTGTATGGGGGGGCCAAGCACACACGTGTGTATTTGTAGAATGTATGTATGCGTGTGTGTGAGAGACAGAGATGGAGACGGGGAGAGAGATGGAAACAGAGACAGAGTCAGAGATAGAGACGGAGAGATAGATGGAGACAGAGACAGAGACAGAGATGGAGACGGAGACAGAGAGAGAGACAGAGACAGAGAGATAGATGGAGACAGAGACAGAGACGGAGACAGAGACGGAGACGGAGATGGAGACGGAGACAGAGAGAGATTCGCTGCCTGTCCTCCAGGCCAGGGAACGGCCCTTGGCACCGAGCTTCCTCTGAATCATGGGGGCCTCAAACCTGCAGCGAGAGCTGAGCAGCACACCCGAGGAAGAAGAGTGGAGCTTCTGGGCCAGGAAATGATGTGACTCACCGGAAAATGATACCCTCTCCAGGCTGTGCACACTTTAATTAAAGCAGACGGGCTGCCCGCGAGAGCCGGGCTCTTCTCTTCTCCCAACCCCGCCCCCCCTGGACTCCTGGGAGCCCCTGAAACAGGAGGGACGACATCTTTACAACCACCCGAAAGCCAGTTTAGACTTGAGCAGGGAATCTTGGCCCGTGTACCCAGAGCTGGTCGCCTTCCCCTGAGCATCTGCTCCTGGCAGAGGGCAGGGCTCCGGAGGCACAAAGAGGATCCAGAGGAAAGGGAAGGAGCAGCCACCGTGGCTGGCGCGGCCATACCTTGGGCCCTTTCCGAACACTTCTCTCTCTCTCTCTCTCTCTCTCTCTCTCTCTCTCTCTCTCTCTCTCTGTCTCTCTCCAGGCCGAGATGGGCAGAGAAAGCTCCGGAACTGAAATGGGGGAAGCCCTGAACGCTGGCCAGCTGCTGGCTTCTCCCCATCCCCACCCCGTCGTGCCCTGCCTACCTCCCTGGCGCCTCGCCTCCCTGCAACACTGCTGTGTCACGGTGCATGTCGTCGGGAATGAATTTGGAGAAGAGCTTCCTGACTGTCACTTCCCAGACTGGCACCACCGAACTCAGGCCGGAGCCTGCCGAAAGGAGAGAAGCCGCGTCTATCCCTCGCCTCGCCCGCGAGGACGAGACGGACCCTCAACCCAACAAGGAATGGAGAGCACACAAAGCTCAGGCAGAGGACGTGGATCAAATGAAAGTGCCGAGCGTTTGCACTGACAAAATCAATGCACCTGCTATGAGAAGGGGAGTGGCTGAGCAGGAGGAAGCCTTCTATCCCGTTTCTTGGACAAAGGTTGGTAACCAAGATGGAAAATATCTAAGAGACTCCTCTGAGAGCAGGAGCTCCTTCCTGCTAGTTGAGGGGTCCGAAGCGCCTTCCCACAGTGACAGTGACGACCCTCTCAAAGGAGAGCTAGAAAACTCGAAAGCGCCACGTCACCAATGAGGAGACAAACACAAATCAAAACGACGTCTTGTATCCCACCCAGAAAGCTGGCAAAGGTGACAAAAACAGGGATCTTCTGCTTGGAAGAGCTACGAGAAGACAAGCAGACCATTGCGCAAGCTGAGACTCGGGACTACCACGTTAGAAAGTAGTTTGGAATGTTCTAAATCTGCCTCCCCCCCACCCAGAGAAACTACAACCATGCTGATTCCCCAAGGCCGGCGCTGATGAAAAGAAGCTTCTCCCTATGCCAGTGTTGGTACCATTGCACTTTTTGGGACAGCCAAGAACTGAAAACAAAGGAGATGCCCGTCAAGTAGGCAATGGCTGAAGGAACCAGGCTGCGTGAATGTCATAAAATACTGCTGTAAGAGCTACAAGAAATGATGAGTGCGATGAAGACAAAGAAGCCCCAGAAGCTTTCCATGAACGGATGCAAAGTGAGACTGGCTACCACTCTGCAAATGGAAAGAGCAAGCACTAAGCCCGCACGCACGGAACCCCAAAGAAGAGGCGTGAAAAGATCCCACCCACCACGCCGCTGCCCAGGCTTAGTCCACAGCAGTGGAGCATGGCGCAGCTCGCCAGCTTCTTTCACTCTGTAGATGGGTTCTGCTAAGCTTTCTCTTCTTCTCCTCTCTGGAAGTTTAGAAAATAACTTCTTCTTTTTTTTTTTTTTAAATTTTAAACCCTTAACTTCTTGTGTATTGACTTATAGGTGGAAGATTGGTAAGGGTAGGCAATGGGGGCCAAGTGACTTGCCCAGGGTCACACAGCTGGGAAGTGTCTGAGGCCAGATTTGAACCTAGGAGCTCCCGTCTCTAGGCCTGACTCTGAATCCACTGAGCTACCCAGCTGCCCCCAAGAAAATAACTTCTTATATGGGAAGGCTCTCTGGAAGAGGAGAGGGGAAAGGAGCCTCATGGGGAAGGGGGAGCAAAGAGAGCCCTGAAAACGTGTTGGGCAAGAACCAGGAGGCACCACGATCTACTTGTCGCCTTTCTAGTCACGCCGCCCAGAGACGCAAGAGTGGGAGACGTGAACAGAGGCAGACGCCGAAATGGACTAAAGCTCTTCAGCCGCAGGCCCCGTATGGCCCGCGCCTCCAGGAGGCTCTGCGGCTCCGGCATCTATGAAGAAGCCAGTGAGACAATGGCTCTGCTTCCAGGGCCCAGGCTGTATTTCATTACATGGATTTGACTCATCGCCTTCGTCCCACGTCATTTATCTGAGCCTGACCTCTACTAAGGCTGAATTGGGACCCCTCCCGTTGGGCCATCACAGAGTGACCGGCGGATGGAACTGCCCCCGAAGCTGAGGGTATTTCCACTCGCTTCCCGCCAGGAGGTGGCAAGGCCACAAGCAGAGGTGGTGAGGCAGAGGGCACAGAGACTTCTGCCAGTCCTTGCTGCCCAGCCAGAAGAATGCCCGCAGGAGGATGGTCACCATCCAGCCAAGGAGAGTGAGATACTCACCAGCTCTCCCAGGCCTTGGCCAGAGGACTGGCTCGCTCGATAGGAACTCTGAACCCTGAAAAGCTGCCAGGAGCAGAAGAACGTCGTCCCCCGCCCCCCGGTCCAGCCCGACGGCAGCTGGGCAGCCGAGAAATCTGCTCGAGTCCCACCAGCTGATGAGGAGTCAGACTGGCTGAACACTGGAGAGATTAGTGGCCGAGCTTCCTTGGGGCTCTGCTGGAGCTGTTGGGCTCCATCTACTGCCTACACATGTGCCTCCCCAACACAGCTCTTTAGACTTGGGCCCGCTCTCCTCTGCTTCCACCTCCACCCTAGACTGTGGGCACAAGTGTAGCAGAGGGCATTTGGGGGAAAACGGTTGGCACTACTGTCCTTACCATGCCATTTAGAGAAATGCCTTTGCTGGTGGGCAGCTGGGTGGCTCAGTGGATGGAGAGCCAGGCCCAGAGATGGTTGGTCCAAGATTCCAATCTGGCCTCAGATACTTCCCAGCCGGGTGACCCTGGGCAAGTCACTTGACCCCCATTGGGTAGCCCAGTGATTCCCAAAGTGGGCGCCACTGCCCCCTGGTGGGTGCTGCAGCGATCCAGGGAGTGGTGATGGCCACAGGGGCATTTACCTTTCCTATTCATTGCTATTACAATTTAAAAAATTAATCTCCAGGGGGCTGAGTCATATTTTTTCTGGAAAGGGGGCGGCAGGCCAAAAAGGTTTGGGAATGGCTGGCCTGGCCCTTGGCGCTCTTCTGCCTTAGGACCAATACCTTGTATTCATTCTAAGGCAGAAGGCGAGGGCTTAAAAAAAAAAAAGAAATGCCTTTCCTAAAGAGCCGCCTCTACTGGCCCTTACTGGAGGAGACTCCCCTACCTGGTGGGGGCTCGCAGTCCCATAGTGGGAGCTGAAAGTAGCAGCGGTGGCCGGCCCCACGGGGAGAGAAAGCAGGACGGCTCGTGCTCTCCAGACGGGGGGCTGGTGCTGCCTCTTCCTGGCTTCAGAGAGTCAGGCAGTTCAGTTTCAGTGTAAACACTAGTTAGGCCCCCCCCCCGACTGGCCAATTGTGGGTACAAAGCAGGCCTTGGGCTGGGATTGGTTGGTTTTCCAGATCTGCAAAGCACTAGAGAAAATGTGCCAAACCCAGAGGAAAGGGGAAAGCACATGGCACGCGCACAGCTGCTTTTCCCAGGGAGCTCCTGGCCAGCCAGTGCCCAGTGCCCGCATGCCCTCCTGATGTGCCCGGCACTGCCAAGAGGCAGACACACACAGAGACGGACACGTGAATCCTCCTCCAGGACTGCCAGGAGGAGGAGGAGGAGGAGCGTGGGCTCTGGGGGACTCCCAGGGATGGAGAATGGAAGGCCGGAGGAGCTAAGTGGCTCGCCCTTCCCGGGTACGGCGGCATCCTTGCCTGGATCACACTCACCAGAAGGAGAGACAGATTGCCCAAGCGGACGGCTGGCAGCATGGTATGATGGGGAGGGGCCGGCTACAGAGAATGGGGCCCAGAAGCCTGAGCTCGTTGTTTGCTGTTGCTGCGGTTATTGTTCAGTTGTTTCCAGCCGTGCCCCAATTTGGCGTTTTCTTGACAGAGATATTTTTCCAGCTCGTTTGACAGATGAGAAAATGACGGCCAACAGGGTGAAGTGACTTGCCCAGGGTCACACAGTCAGGAAGTATCTGAGGCCAGATTGGAACTCAGGACAATGAGTCCTATTGACTCCAGGCCAGGACTCCATCTGCTGCTCGGCACGGTTGCCTCGGGGCAGAGTGACCAAAGCTCATCTCTA
Organism: Gracilinanus agilis; assembly: GCF_016433145.1. Lineage (NCBI taxonomy): Eukaryota > Metazoa > Chordata > Mammalia > Didelphimorphia > Didelphidae > Gracilinanus > Gracilinanus agilis. The sequence continues at coordinate 1,156,016 of NC_058134.1, forward strand.
TTTGCACCCGTGTTTGGACATAAAGGTGCTTCCCAGGAATACCTAAATCCGCCCTTCTAAGGAGTACTAGGAGACCCCGGGGACTCGGGGCTCAAAGGGGCTTTGTCGTGACCTTGGGGTCCATGCCCTGAGTCCAGCTTGCGGAGGCGAGCCCTCAGCCTGCATGGGCCCTCTTTGAAGCAGGCTGGCACCCGCCCCAGTGACTTAGCAGGGGGGCCATCGTCTCCTCAGTTTCCCAAGGTGGACACGGGGAGCTCTCTGGGTCCCGAAGCCCCCCAGCCACTTCCTCTCCATGTGCCCTGGCCAGCTGGGGGCTGAGCCTCTCTCCGACAGCCCTGCTCGTTGCTTCGTGGCTTTCCGTGGGTCCCCGTTGGGTTCTGCCGTGAGGACTCCTTGGAAATGGAGCTGCCCCCCCCAGCACGCACAGCTGTGCTTGTTTACAGAGAGTTAGCATGGCAACCCCAACCCTTGGGGGACGCGGCCCTCCTCGTGCCTGTGGGCAGGCCTCCGGACGGGGCCCCTCCTTTCCAGAAAGAAGGAGGACCTGAGGCTCGGGGTGCCGAGCAAAGTGGAAGGGGTGGCACCGAAGGGCGGGTCCTGGAGTCCCCCGACCTCTGCAGGGCCGCCCCAGCTCCCCAACACTCCCCGCATCTCTCGGGAGCCCTCTCCAGCCCTCCCAGGTGCTCTCCAGGCCTCAGACCCTCGAGTCTGCCACCTTCCCTCCCTCCCCAGACCAACTAGCAGCGGCCAGGCGGGCCTCGGAGCCTCCAAGTGCCCCCCAGAGAGGCTGACGGAGCGCGAGCTGCTTAGCAGTCCTGGGGGTGGGGGTAGAGGCCGGGCAAGCTGGGAGCTGAGGAGAGCCCCAGCAGCTCCCCAAAGGAGGCCCAGGCCCAGGCTCAGGGCCCGCTTTATCTCCCAGCATGGCCAGACCCAGGGCCTTCCCAGGGGTCTGGAGGAAAGAGATTTCCACAGCAATGTGGCTGCCGGCCGCCCTGCTTTTAGAGAGCGTGCCAAGCTGCTCAGCCTCTCACTTCAGGCTCCCGGCACCGGGCGAGCGGAACAGTGAGGGTCATGGGGGAAAGAGGACCAGGACCCAGAACCCAGGAGTCCCCGGCTTCCCAGTCACGGGTTCTTTGGCTTGAGGGTGGAAAAGGTGACACATAGATAGATGAGGGGGAGGGGAAGCATTCAGACTTTTCCTAAATGGCTACTGACTGTAAGTTGGGGCTGGAGGCCTGGGAGAGACTGCGGGTGTGGGGGTGTCTGTGCTTGGGACTAGGGCCTGCGGGCTTTGGGAGTGAGGCTGCACAATTCCACGGAAAGGGGCCCAAATTCTGCCACGTGTTTCGAACTGGAGATCTCCCACGGAGCTGCCCTGGGACATTTTTGTGGAGAACTTAACACAGAGGAGATCCCTTAGAGGTCAGGTGGCTTTGGGCCTCCACCTTCCCGGATTGCTCCTTCCCCCATTCCCTGCTGACACACAATCCATCACCTTTCCCCACCCAATCACATGGGTACACACAGAAAGAAAGAAGGAAGGAAGGAAGGAAAGTGAAAGAGAGAAAGAGAAAGAGAGAGAGAGAGGGAGAAAGAGAAAGAAGGAAAGAAAGAAAGAGAAAGAAGGAAAGAAAGAAAGAAAGAGAAAGAATGAAAGAAAGAAA
>NC_058134.1:1187643-1225741 GCF_016433145.1 Gracilinanus agilis
GGAGGAGGAGGAGGAGGAGGAGGAGGACGAAGATGAAGAAGAAGAAAAGAGGCGGCGGCCGCGGCGGCGGCGGCGGCGAGGAGGCTGGGAGACTCCGAGTCTCGGGCTCCGGCAGACTGCTGGCGGGGCGCAGCCTAGCCTTGGTTAAATCCTTAATTGAGCGCTTACGCACAGCGGGGTGGATCGGGTTCCATTGGCCAGAGCCGTCGGGAGCAGCGACACTCGAACTCACCCAACTCGTTCAGCTCCTTGACAAAGCTGGGCTAAAAAAAAAAAAAAAAAAGTGTGTGTGTGTGTGTGTGTGTGTGTGTGTGTGTCGGGGGTGGGGGGAGGGGTCCCTGAGGAACCTCGCGGGAGCTCCCCCGTTCCCTGCCCTCCCACTCAACCCCGGACGCTCGGGCACCCGGAGGAAGCCTCAGCTGCCCGCTCTGACAGACACGCCCGCTGCCCCCTTCAGGAAGGAAGGCCGGCTCCGGGTTCGGGGGTGCCCTGACAAGGGGCGGGCTAGCGTGGGAAGGCCTAGGCCGAGCAGCCCGAGACAAGCCGAGCCGGGCTCTCTCTCCCCGCGCGGGAACTTCCAACTCGGGGAAGCTAAAGAGCCAGCAGCGTTCAGGGGCACCCGAGGGCGCGCGCGGGCAGACACACTCGGGGTCGCGTCACCCTCGCCCACTCGCTCTGGGACGCCCAGAGGCGGTTCGTGCAGCGTTCCTTAAGGCCGGCTCGCTGAGCTCTGCAGACGGCTGCTGCCCCCTCCTGCTCCGGCTCTGCGTCTCCCCCGCCTCTCCCCGGATCCCCCCATTCCGCTAACCCTCGAAGTTCGGAAGCCCTCGGGAAGCCCGCCCAGACTGGCCTCTGGCCCTCCTCCTGCACCCAAACCACGGCTGGCGCCAGCGGGCCAAGCCCGGGGAGGGAGGGAGAGCGAGGAAGCTGCTCCAAGCCTCCTTCCGCTGTCCACAGGGGCCTCGCGGGGCCCCTGGGTCAGGCCTGCCGTCCCTCGAAGCCAGGAGAAGCCCCGGGTCTGCCGCGCTCCGGGTCTCTTTGTCCCAGGCCTCCCCGCCTCTCCGGGAAAGAGGAGAGCGCGTTTGGGCCCTGCCTCTCGGCGGGCGCTTTCCCTTCTTCCACGCCCTGCCCCTCGCAGCCAACGGGCAGGGCGGGCGCCGGGGGCGCCCCGGGAGCCTTCCTGGCAGCGCTTCTGCCAGGGTGCCCGCGGCGTCCTCGTGTGCGCCCGGGCGCGCGTGGCTGCACGGCAGGGACTGGGGCCCTCGGGCTGCTTCCCCCGCAGCAGGCCAAGAAGTTGGGCCCCGGGGAAGGTGGAGGGAGAAGGGCCCGGCGATTCTGGGGCCCTTCCTAGGAAAGCAGCCTAGGAGAAGGGCCGGGGACGTTCGGAGCGTCGCCCCACGCCAGCGGGCCTGCCGGCCTAGAAGCCTCTCCCACCCCGCCGCTTCCCCGCCTGGCCACCGCGGCGCCCGGCCCGAGCCCCTCAGAGCGCTTCCTCACTCCCGTCCCGGGCCTCGGCCGCGCCCACCGAGGCTGCTCCGCGCTGGCCCTGCGTCCGGGGGTGGGAAAAGGCGCCCAGCGGCCCGAGCACACAATCGGCGGCCCCCCGGCCGGCCAGGGCCCTTCTGCTGGGAGAAAAGCTGAACTAAGCGAGGCTCAGGCCGGGAACCCGCGGCCCGGCGGCTCGGCCAGGCCCAACTGGCTGCAGCTTTTGCCAAAAGCGAAATCCGCGGGTCTCCCGGCGCGGCCCGTCCTTCGCCCTTTTAGAGTGAAACAGCTCTGCGTGTGCGTGTGCGTGTGTGCGTGTGCGTGTGTGTGTGTGTGTGTGTGTGTGTGTGTGTGTGTGTGTGCGCGCGGGGGGGGGGGCTCTTCCTCAGTTCACCAGCTCCAGCCTCCCTCGGCCGGCGCCCAGCCCCCCTTTTCTTCTCGCTGCCCTTCCCAGCCGCTGCTGCCGCGGCCTCGGCCCGTCTCGGCCTTCCCCCTCGGCCCCAGTCCCCAATGGGCCCCCGTCCCGAGGGGCTGGTGTCCGGGCGTGCCCGTGCCTCGGGGGCCCGGGGGGGCTCCACTCCCGGCTCTCTCGTCCTGGAAGTGGGGGGCGGAGGGGAGGCCGGCCCCGGCCCCCTAACCCCGAGCCTGCGGAGAGAAGGCTTGGACTTCGCAGCCCAACCCACCGAATGCCTTGCCAGGAGCGCCACCGTGTGGCGGAGGCGAGCAGCTTCGCACCCCAGGCGGCGTGAGCCTCAGGTGAAGGGCGCCTCCGCACCTGGCCGAGTGGCGGCCACATGCTTGTAGCGCCGGGACAAGCGGAGCAAGCACGTCCCGGGGCGCCCCCGGCAGGAGCCCCCGCCCGCCGCCTCTGCTTTCTTCCCCGAAATCCCCCCCTGCCCTTCTTTGCCCAGAGAAGCTGCCTGACTCCTCCCGCTGCCTCTTTGGATTCCTCCGCTTTGGGCTGCGGCCTCCCCCTGGCTCCCTGCCCCACCCCCACCCCTCACCCCCGCTTGCAGGGCCCTCCCTGCAGGGGGAGACCCCGGAGCTCCTGCACTGTCCCCCGGAGAAGGCCTCGGGTGGGGCCAGAACCTGCCCTCCCCACATGCCAAGCCATGACTTCCTCCCAGCTAGATGGGGGAACTGAGGGTGAGTGACCTGGCCAAGACTACCCTGCCAGTCGTTAGCCGCAGAGCCAGAACTGGATGCAGCCCTCCTGCCCAGCTGTAGCTGGGACACCGAGAAGCTCAGGCTAGGCCCTGGGTTGGTATCAGAAGCAGAATTTGAACCCAGGTCTCCTTATTGAAACCGTGGCCTTTCTGTGCTCTCACTCATCCTGTGTCCGGCTGCCACATCCTCTGGTGGTGTTCGGAGGAGGCTCCGCCCGGAGGATGCCAACTGACCCACCGGAGAGCGGCTGGGCCCTTCCCACAGCTCAGAGGGCCTTCACACTGGGTACAGGAGAGGGCATGGCTGGGCCATGAACAAGTCCTTCCTCCCTTTGGATATCTTTGCGCCGGCGCCTGGTCTTGCCCAGGCCCGGAGCCGGTCAGGGTCTGTGGCCGAAGCCTGGCTTCGCTGAGTGGGTCGGCGCAATGGGAGCGCCTGGGCCCTCTCCTCCCACCGGGGAGCCGGTGCTTTTGAGCGCGTCCCGGGACAGCGGCAGCCGCCGCAAGGCCGATTCTGAGGACTCTGGGAAAAGGCCCCGGAAGCTGCGAGCGCCCCCTCATCACACGGTCCTCAGAGAGCAGCAGCGAGGAGCCCCAGTGGGTGGCACGCTGGGCTGGCAGGCACGGACAGCCGAGCTGGAGTCCTGCCCTGGGCAGGTCCCCGGAACTCCCTCAGCCTCGGTTTCCCCATCACATTTTGTGAGAATCAAACAAAGCCCACCAAGCACTTTGCAAAGCTTCCATCCAGCACCTCCTAAAGGCTCGTCGTGGGCAGAAGGCTGGGCCGCGCTCGGGAGGGGAATCTCTGTGGTAAACGGCCCGGCCGTCCTTCAAGCTCTTGGAGTCTGCCTGGCTCACTGGCATGGCTGGTAATCCTGGCCCCAAACACGCCAGGGTGGGCCTTGCCACGGGCCTGAGAAGGGCAGAAGCCCCGCCTGGGGCAGAGGAGCTTCTCTCTTCCCGGCTTCCCTCCCCCAGCCCAGGCACCGCCCAGGCCCAGGGTGGCTGTTTGAGCGAAGGCACCCCAGGGTGCGCGGGAGAAAGCAGCCGCTTGAGAGGGGAACGGCCCAGATTCCTCCCCTGGGCCCTCGAGAGCTTCCAGCTCAGTGTTTGCGGCAGGGTTTGAACTCGGAGCTCCCTGGCTCCCTACCACAAGCCCTGCTTCCAGACTGGCCCTGCAGCCGTGGTTCAGTGGAGGAGCCTCCCCGCCTCGCTCCTCGGGCGCTCAGCTTGGCCTCCCAAGAGACCCTTGGAGGGCAGGCCCGGTGCCCTCGCCTTCCGGAGGGCCCGGCAGAGGGAGCGGCGGACGGCTTTACCCTGTGGTCCATCCTGGCCCCCTGGCCGGGTGCCTCCTCGGTCTCGCACGCATGACTCCTCACTGGGTGAGGTGGCGCTGCTTCCGCTCCCCAGTGCTGGGCTCCGTTTGCCTTTCCCTTGCCCTTTGCTCGGTAAAACACGGGCTTGACTCCAAGGCAGAAGAGCAGTGAGGGCTAGGCCCTGGGGGTGGGGGTGGGGTAAGTGACTTGCCCAGGGTCACACAGCAGGAAGAATGAGACCCGACTGGAACCCAGGACCTCCCATCTCCAGGCCTGGCTCTCAGTCCTCCGAGGCCCGGGTTTGGCTGTGGTGCTCCTTGAGGGCGGGGCCTCAGTCCTTTCTAGTTGGGCCTCCTCGGCATTGGTGGAGGACAGAGCGCTTTCCACTGGTGGTGTTTTGCTCTCTCCTCTGGCCCTCCGGGTGAGGAAGGCCAGAGCAGCTCCATTTCGGGTCAGGTGGGCCTGGATTTGTTTTCTGGGTAAGAAGGGCGGCAGCAGAGGGTGGGGGGTGCTCCGGTCGTCCCCTCCCTGGGTGGTCACGGGCCCAAGCCGCTCACGGCAGCCCTCCTTCCTAGGGAGACACCCGGGGGTGAGAAGTCCCAGCGATGAGCCCCCAAAGAACCCGACAGCGGCCCGGAGCAGGGCGACACTCGCGAGCCTCCCCCCTTCCCGCCTGTTGTGGCCATTGAGAGCCTCCCCAATCAGACGGGCGAAGGGGAGCGACAGCTATTTCTCGGGCCATCTCCCATGGCCAGAGCGGGAATGGAGACATCGAGAGGCCGCTTAGCCCCAAATGAGGAAGGGGGCTCCGCAGGCTCTCCGCTGGCTCAAGGAATAAAAGGAGAACAAACGGCCGCTTTGGTCTTCCCAGAAGTCTCAAGGAAAACCTCTGGATGAGCTTGAAAGGCTGCAGCCCCCCCAATTCCCTCCTCCCTCCTTGGCTGTGCCCCAAGCTTGACAGAGATCTGTTGGGCCTCCCAGAGTTCCTCCTGCCCCCCCCCCACTGTCATTCTCTCTCTGGGTCAGCTTCTGAGTTCCATTTGCCAGCTGCACCTGTAGGCTTGCCCCAACTCTTGCCAGGTCTTGTCTAGTCCGTCGCACCTGGTTACTTGAGAACCTTCCGGAGCTGGCGAGCCGTTCCACTGGCTCCAACCTATTTCCATGTTATTCCTACCCGCAGCAGAGGGATCTTCTGAAGGCCGAGGCCCCTCCCGTCCCCATTGAACCTGTTATATTCAAGGAGGTCACTAACTCTATTTGATGGAGATGAAGATGGAGCGCAGAGAGGCGAGGCTGGCACCTCGCTCTGCTCTGTAACAGCTGCCCAGGCAGCCTCCTTCAGGGCAAAGAGGTTCATCCCGTCAGGACCCACCTGGGGGTAATTGATGTTATTAGATGGGGCTCTTCAGCTGGGATAACGTTGGTCATCCCACTGCGGGGCTCCCCCCAAAGAAGCTCGGAAACCGCTTCAGGGAGGTACGTTAAACTTTGCATGTATTTGACAAGAAGGATAACGCGGGGATGGAGGTAAAGGAGGCCCGACTTCAATTGCTGCTGCCGAATCTCTAACTGCAGCCCATGGCAGCTTCCCTCTGGCCCAGCCTGGCCAGGGCTAACCAGAGCAGGCAACTGCCGGGAGATCTTCAGCTTCTTCTTCAATGGATCTTCAGCCTTCTCAGCTGAGATATCTCCGCCCTTCCTCCTCCCGGGCCCAGGGAAGCCCAGGGAAGCCCAGGGCTAGCTCCTAAGATGGCGGCAGTAGACACCGAGGCGCTGGTCAAGTTCAGACGGATGGCGGTACAGGAAGCGCAGGAGGAGCCCGCAGGGCAGTGTTTGCAAGTCTCTCTCTCCAAGGCCAGGATCCACTCTGATCTCCAGCCTCAGGACAGGTACAAGACCCCGAACCTCTGCCAGGCTTCTCAAGTGCTCCTCCTGCGCCCGGCAGGCCTCTCTGGGAACCTGCTATCCAACTGACTCATCTGTCAATCAAAGGTGAACTCGAAGCTCCCAGAGATTCAGTATAACAAACCACGGGATCGATCAGCCGCCATTCTTCTTTGGGAAACTCAATTTGGGGCTCCTGGGCTCTAGCCTTGTCCTCAGTTCCAACAGCCTGAGGATTTGATGGAACGGCGGCCCACACTCCCCTTTATTCTGGATGGGAGAGCGGGCCTTTGGAGACTTCGACAACCTTCCTCGCTCTAAGGACAGAGAGAGATGCTGAGAGGTAAAGGGGGAGCCACTGCAGAGTTACAGCCGGATGGAAAAGTCAGCAAGGCTGCCTCAATACAGCTAGCAATCTGGGAAGCCTGCCTGGAGTCATCATTTCTCATTGAAGTTTTAAAGATTCTGCCTGTAGTGGGCAGGGCCACCCCCTTTTCTCAAAGGAGCCCAGTAGCTCTGCCAGGGGCTGCCAGTGGTGAAGCCATTGGGGCTTGGGCTTCATAGTGGAGCTGCTGGCCTTCTTAGCCCAGGCCAATAGCACACTACCCCACCCAAGGGAGAGGGTGTGTCCTCCGAGGATGAGGAGCAGCTGAGCTGGGGGCTACGGGATCCCTCGTAGATGCTCCCCTCTGCACCGGTTGTCACGAGGGACCGAAGCTCCGCCATGATGGAGGTGTGTGGGGCACTACACCTGTTCTCCAGCCCTTCGGTCCATACCTACTCTCCCTCCCACCCCCACAGACTCTGGGTATTTGTAGGAGAGAGTCGAGGCCTTTGCTAGAGAAGTGGGTGAGTCTACGGACTTCCTTCTAAGGGCGAGCACACTAGCGGGGGCTCCTGACCATTTAGCAGGACAGACGAAGCTCCCCTCAGAAAGCTGAGAGTGGCAGCAACCTTCCTTGTCGGGTCCCCATTTGTCAGTCTCGTTGCCTCCTGGGGGGCAGGAAGTCAGATCAGCTATTCATATTCAGAGCTACATGCGTGTTGTCTCCCCTGAAAGACAGTCTTCTCTGTGTCCTCAGGAAGCTTCCGCTCAACTAGAATCCAAGGCGTAAGAAGGGACAGGAATGGTGCCTGGAACCCTCTCCTTTCCCCGAATGGTAATGTTGACCCAAGAGTGAGAGGGGGATGGGACGAGATCCTCAGGATCCTGCAAAGGAGAGCTCAGGAGCCAGCAGGGCCAGGCTGGGAGCTCAAGGCAGGCGAGGAGGCGTGCTCTAGAGAAGAGCAGAGAGAGCAGCACTGAATGCGAGCTTGCTGCATCTGCCTCGAAATTCTAGCGAACATTCCTGGCATCTCCCACTACCAGATGGCCAAGCCCAATCAGAGAGGATTAAGTCACCCACCGTCCTGGTGACCCTACTCGACAGTTGAGCCATACTTCCTTGGAGGCGGGACAATCAAGACATTTCATTCATGTATAAGCCGGTAGGAGAGCTAGTCTGGCCTGGCCCGGCCCACAGGAGCACTTTAAGGTTTGGGAGCCTCTTTGCACATGGGCCTCACAACAGCCCCGGAAGATCGGGATTATCAGCCACTGACTTTACAGGGAAAGAAACTGAGACCCACTGAAACCAAGTGTCTTGGCCAGGGTCACAGCTAGCAAGGATCAGAGACTGAATTTGAACTTGGGACTTCTTGGCCTCAGGTCCAGAAGTCTACGTACTTGGCCTCACTATCTGCCTCAACTTGAAGAGTCTCTCAAGAGGGGTCCAGCATCCTCTCACAAGGTGCAGGGACAGGGCAGGGTCAAGAGATTTGTTCAGCCTCATTCCTTCGTTCACTGCCCCAGGACGGGGAGCTCTCCAAAACCTCAGGCTGTCTTCTTCCAGCCCAGGGCTTGCTGGACTTGGTGTGTTACCTGGGCACAGGCCCAAACATCTACAATCCCAAATCAGAGGGGGGGGGATGGGCAGAAGGAGGCACAAATCCCGGCTTCTTCAAACTCTTCCTTAATTCTGAACGCTCCCTTTCAATTTGCAAGACGCCAACAGGAGACATTCCAAGAATTTAGACAAGCCAACAAGTGACTGGGGAGGTGTTCTGAGAGAATGTGGATTCTCTTGGACTTTGCTTTATCTCCCAATCGTTGGTGGAGACGTATTCCAGAGTTGGATGAATTTTTTGGCAAAGGTATGAAGTGATAATGGTGTTTATTAATTCGTCCTCAGTAGATTAGACAAGGAATATGCACTAAGAATCCTGCTCTGTTTTGCCCTCTGTAAGCCAGACCTCACATACCCTGGAGGAGCATGTTCTCATTTTAAAGAAATAGGAAACCATTGCAATTATGCCAATGTGGGGCTGCACACACTGGAATCTGCGGCCTCACCTTCCACCGGAATTTCCATCTCATCTCCTTAAGGAAAAGGTTGAACAGAGAGTCCAGCTGTCTGTCGTATGATTTACCAAAGCTTTTCTCTTTTCAAGACAGAGAAATGTCGGAATTTTTAAAAAGACATTGTGTCACTCTGAGGTATCCCCTCACACCTAGCAGACTGGCTAAAATGAAAGAAGGGGAGAACAATGAATGCTGGAGGGGATGTGGCAAAACTGGGACATTAATGCATTGCTGGTGGAGTTGTGAAATGATCCAACCATTCTGGCTGGCAATTTGGAATCATGCTCAAAGGGCTATAAAAGAATGCCTGCCCTTTGATCCAGCCATATCATTGTTGGGTTTGTACCCCAAAGAGATCATAGATAAACAGACTTGTACGAAAATATTTATATCCTCACTCTTTGTGGTGGCAAAGAACTGGAAAAGGAGGGTCTGCCCTTCAATTGGGGAATGGCTGGACAAGTTATGGTATCTGTTGGTGATGCAATACTATTGTGCTCAAAGGAATAATAAACTGGAGGAATTCCATGTGAACTGGAAAGACCTCCAGGAATTGATGCAGAGCAAAAGGAGCAGAGCCAGAAGAACATTGTACACAGAGACTGATACACTGTGGTAAAATCGTACATAATGGACTTCTGTACTAGCAGCAATGCAATGACCCAGGACAATTCTGAGGAACTTATGGAAAAGAGGCTACCCACATTCAGAGGAAGAACTGCAGGAGTGGAAACAGAAGGAAAAACAACTGCTTGAACACATGGGTTGAGGCAGACATGATTGGGGATGTAGACTTGAAACTACCACACCAATGCAACTATCAACAATTTGGAAATAGGTCTTGATCAATGACACATATTAAAACCAGTGGAAATACGCATCGGCCATGGGGGGGGGGGGAATCTCAGGGAGGTGAAGGGGAAAGTAAGAGCATGAATTATGTAACCATGTTAACTTTTCTAAAAAATAAATACTAATAAATGTTTTAAAAAAAAGACATTGTGTCAAAGTTATAAGAAAAGTAATAGAGGAAGGTTGTGTCTCCCACTAATATGGTTTTACTATCTATTTCCTCTTTAAGCTCTAATAGTTTCTCCTTTAAAAATCTGGATGCTATACCATTTGGAGTATTGCTATTTCTTCATTGTTTATACTGCCTTTTATCAGGATGTAATTACCTTCCTTATCTCTTTTAATCAGATCTATTTTTACTTTGGCTTTGTTAGATATCATGATTGCAAATCCTGCCTTCTTTTTCTCAGTTGATGCCCAATAAATTCTGCTCCAGCCTCTTACCTTTACTTTGCGTGTCCACCTGCCTCATGTCTGTTTCGTGTAGACAACATATGGTAGGATTTCAATTTTTAATTCACTCTGCTTTCTTTGCTTCTGTCTTGCAAGGCTTTGCCTTGGTAGTATTTTCCCTTCCCAGCCAGAAGCCTGAATGAGGGCAGGTAAACTGATGATGTTCTTTGTGTAACCCTTTAAAGTGTTTTGCCCTGGGGCTATCTTTCCAGCCTCTGCTACCTCAGCTGTGGCCAGCCCCCCTTCTGCTCAAGCTCCTCCCTCTGCTGCCCAGGCTCTGTGCTCCTCCATTTTGGGTCTCAAGTCTCAGTGCCAAGGCCTTGCACTACCCTCAAGGGTGAGTCTGTGGTGTCCTTAGTCAGCCCCTGAGAATTTAGTGATTGCCCTGCCCTAGCTCTGACTCTGGTGCAGTAGATGGTGTGGGGGAGGGGTGACCAGCTTGCACTTTGATAAGTGTAGTTTTGACCCCTTCTAGCATGGGAATCCCCAAACACTGCCTACCTTCAAGGCTTTGTCCAGTGGGAGAGCGCCTTTATTCCTCCAATTTGGATTTCTGTCCTTTTGAGACACTTTGTAATGATTGGTTGGAAGGAGATCCAGAAGGTTCCTGTTACTATGCCACCATCTTAGCTCTTCCTCTCTAAGAAAAGTAACTGCCTTCTGCCCAAAAGGCTTTTTGGCAGTGCTGCAGGTATTCCCCCACCCCCATTTAAAACGCAAAGGGAGAAAGTCTTGGAAAAAATCCTCCCCGTCCAGGAAAATGGACCCAAAAGCAGAGCCTGGCTCTCCATGAACTGAGTCCTCCGGGGAGTGTTGCATCCTTTTCTCCCTTGGGGGCCTGTCTTCCATTTTTGTTGGGATAGGGAACTGTGGAGGGGTAGACGTGACTGGAGTGACCGAGTTAGAGTCTGGAGTTCCAAAGGGCAGCTTTCAGATCTGACCTCAAATGCTTCTTAGCGAGTCACTTAACCCTTCCCTGCCTCAGCGTCCTGAACTGTAAAATGGGAATAACAGCAGAACCTCCATTGTGTGAGTATCCAGTAAGAAATTAACAAATAAATCTGGGTCCAGTGCCTGGAAGGCAGGAAACCCTTGCCGGCTACTTCTCCTCCCTCTGGGGCAAGGCTACACTCCGTTTGACTGCCCCGACTGCCCCGACTGGCTTTCCCTTCTCCAAACTTGCCAAGTCTTCCTTGCCCTTGTGGAGGTGACTGGGGGGGGTGGGGATGTTGGACCCCACGGCCCAGGAACACTGGGAAACTCAAACAGAAAACGCTCCTTGGCAGCCTGGGTCCTGATGTGGCCCCCTGGCTCGCCGCCTCCTGGGGCCCCGCTGCCCCACTGTGGGGCCCCCGGGGCCTTTGCTCCCCGTTCTTTCCCGCCACCTCAGGGGCAGACTTGCCCGCAGCAGCATCGCTCTCTCACTTTGGTCCTTTAACGAGGCCTGAACAGGTACCTTCGGGGTGCTGGAGACGCAGCCGGGTGCGGCTCCTCCCCAGAGGAGCTCCCACACTGAGCCCGAAGCGCCCGTGGGCTCAGGAAGGGGCACATGCTGACCTAGCGAGAAGAGAGGCGAGAAGGAGCTGCTGCCCGGCCCGGCGCCACCGTCACGTGGGCTGGGCACTGGCGAGCCCCCGATGCAGATTCATCCGGAGGGGCGGCCAGGGCCTGGCGGGGGAGTTGGGGCCAAGCAGCAGCCGGCAGCGACGGGCTGCTCCAGGAGCCTGTGGCCAGCCTGAGAAGCCCCGGATGGCCCCTTGGCAGCTTGGGGCAGGGAGCCGCGGCTTTTCCAGGCCTCCGCATTGCCTGACGAGGGCAACTTCCCCCTGTGGGGGCTTCTTCCCGGACGGGCTACTTTGGGTTTATTGCGCAGCTTGCTTTCATTTTATTGGTTTAGAAGGGATCAGGCCTTGGGCCAGACGAAGGAGTGCTAACAGCCGGCCTCTAGGGGGAGCTTTAACACATTGTCTCGTTGGGGCCTCTCAGCCCAGGAAGGGGCACACGGCTGGGAAGTGTCTGAGGCCCGATCGAACTAAGGTCCTCCCGACCAGGGTCCGAGGCCGGAGCTCTGGCCCGGCCGCTAGAACTCGAAAAGAGAATTGGGCGAGAAGCCGAGGACCTCGAGTGCACGAGGCTCGCCACTGCCCAGCCCACTCCCTTCGAGGCCGCCTTCTCTTTGTTGGCTTTTTCTTTTTGAACAACCCCACGGCCGTCGCCTCCTCCCCCAACAGAAACAGAAAAGGACGGCGAGGAACTGCCCAAAGAGACATTGCGTGTCTCCGAGAGAATGCGGAGGAGCCCGTTGATTCCCGATTCCAACGAAAACATGCAAAGTAAAAAAGCAAACCAAAACGAAGTCCCTTCGAAACAGATGCCCGAGCAAATCCCCCACACGGCCTCCAACGCCTGGAGGGCCCCCTCCTGCACTTGGAGCAGGAGATCAGCAACGGGCTTCATTACTGCTCAAGACCACCTCGACAAGCACTTACGGATCTCCTGCTCTGGCTCGTCACTGGCTCAAGAGCTCCCCGTGGGTTTAGGCCTGCTTAGGACTCGGAGCAGAATTCTGGCCTTTTGAAGGCCTTTTTCTTCACCGCTTGTGGTCCTTCCTAATGGTGAAAAGGTCGCCAAGCTGTAACAACATTAAAATGAAATGATGAGGCTGCTGGTAGCTTTAGCAGCTTCGTGACATTAAAGTAGTGACAGGAGAGAAAGCTGGGGAGCCGTTTAGCTGAAGACCCTGATTGCCATTCCAATGGAGTGCAGCTTAGCACCAACAAAGGCTCCAGCCAGAAGTCCCCGAGAGTCTCTTCGGCAAGCGTCACCAGCGCAGTTGTGTCCCCAGCACAAGTGTCACCAATACCAGAATGTGTGTTCAGACCTCTGGTGCCTTTGTAAGTTGTTTTCTCCACCCCCATCGCCTCTCAGGAGCCAATCATGATTCCTTCATTTGCCTGGCACCGCCCAGGGGCACAGGGCTTGTGGGATCAATTTCCTGTCTCTTTGGTTTCCGCTTCCTTTCACCATGGGCGTGTGCATCCTGGCACATCTCAAAGGACCTCCAGATCCCTGATTGATTAAATGAAAACAAAGGGAGATGAATTGCTTTCTCACATCTTATACAAATTGTTTTCCCAGTTCTTCTCACTTCACTCTGCATCCACTCATGCAAATCTCAGCGCAAGCCCTTTAGTTTACCTGGACACATTTTCAGATCATTCAAGAATGGGGAGGGACAGCTTCCTTTGAATCAATTAACTAATTAGTTAAGCAGTTCACAAACACAATTTATTAAATCGTTCTATGAGCCAGTTCCTGGGCTAAGTGCTGAGTATGTAAATGCTACTCCTTGTAATAGGGGAATAAAGCAAGTGGATGGGGTTTGTGGGTCCCTAAGTTAAGTCAATAGGTGGGAAAGGAGGGTAAAATGATGGAGGTAGTAGATCGAGGTGGTAGGAGAATATAAGACAATGAAGTATAATAAGTGGCAAGGGGAGAGGATGAGGTAGTTGGGCAGGCAGCTGCAACAGGGAGATGCAGACTGGGTACACAGGCTTGAGACAGAGGACACTGAAGGGAAACAGGCTGAACCCTTCAGGTAGGAAGGGCACTTCTACAGACAAGTTGGGGCCAGCCAGAAATGGTTTGAAACTAACTAGAGGGCTTTCTAGTCAGTTTCTCAGGTTCACACAGACAGTCTCAAGGCTTTTCCCTGTCTGTGAAATAGAAGGGCTTTTCAGAGGAAGTATAGAGATCACCACTTCCTCCAAGATGGACGCCTCCAGCTCCCCTCAGGAACCAAAGTGAAACAATTCCTTTCTCTCCTTAACCCTCTTTTATCGTTCAACCAATGATTTAGCAAAAGGTTTGATTAAATAACAACAGGGTTTATTAAGTTTCAGGGTTGATTATAAAGGACAGAGGGATCCAAGGTTTCTCTAACAACTGCCTAGGGAGAAGCTTCAGGTGGGGGAGGGACACAGGAATGGGAGACTGAGAAAGAGCCTGCTCCCACTCAGCCCCAGGAGGCTTTGTTGCCTTTAAGGTTAGGGAAGTTATACACAATGAATCAGGAGATAATTTGTATCAAGGGTAATCCCTATTTGTCTATGGGGAAAACCTAAGTCTTCAAAGTTTGATTGCTACCACCCAAATCCACCCTTCTCCCAAAACCCACAGGAAATTAGGAAGGGAAATGGGGAATGGAATAGGGAAGGTCAGGGAGATCCAGAGGAATTAGCTAAGCTACAAAATCTCAAGAGAAAAGGCACAGGTTCAAGGCCAGGTTTCAGTCCAAAGACCGAGCTTAGTTGGCCCTTCTGCTCTGACCAAGCCTCCGGGATCAACTGCTGCTAGTCAGGGTTCTAAACCCTCTCAACTGCCAGAAATTCTGCAGTTAGCCTTTTGCAGGGTTGATTGTACCTCTACACTACACCATGTTTTGCAACCACTCTACTAATAACCCCCAGAAGCTCTGGCACATTAGATTCCAAGAAGTCAGCCCTTGAGGAAACTTCCATATCTCAAAATATTTTCTTTGACAAAAGAGAGAATGACATGGGAACCAAGATAGGAGCATAGTAGCAGGAGCCTTCTGACTCTCCTTTCAACTGATCATTACAAAGTGTCTCAAAAGGACATCAAAACCTGATGAGTAAAGGAGCTCTGCCACTGGACACAGTGATAAAAGTAGGCAGTGAGTGGGGATTCCCATGCTATAAGGGGGCAAAACTGTACTAATCAAAATGCAAGCTGATCGCCCCTCCCCCACAGCCCTTATGAGGCCAGAATTAGAGCAAAGGCCAGGGAAATCTTTAAATTCTCAGGGGCAGGATGAAGCTTGCCCTTAAGGGTAATGCCAGGCCTTCATAGCTAGACTTGAGGCTGAAGAGTGGGAAGCTTTGGTAGAAACAGCAGGCAGCAGGGACTGGGAAGATAGCCTCAGGGAAAACCACACAGTGAAGCTGGAAATCCAAGTGGAGGAAGTTGAGGAAGATTAGCCTCCAGGCAAAATGCTTTAAAGTGCGTGCTACACAAAGAACATCACAGATCTACCTGCCTTCACTCAAGCATCTGACAGGGAAGGGATGATACTACCAAGGCAAAGCCCTGTGAGACAGAAGCTAAGAAAGCAATGACTACCAACATGCTGGAACTCCAATCTTCTAGTGGCAAAAGGAATAAACAGCAGGAAAAAAAGCTCTTGAGCCTGGATAATTTTTATGGAGAAAAAGAGCAAAATGTAGAAGCAACAGCAGAGAGTGACAACCAACCAACCAAACACAAAGAAATCCACTTACCCCAAAAAATGGAAATTGGTCACAAGCTTTCAAGGGACTCCAAAAGCAATTCAAGAATGAAATAAGAAAGAGAGAAGAAAAATGGGAAGAAAAGTGGGGGAGGAAAATGAAAGTAATACAAAAAGAAAATAACAGCTTAAAAGACAAAATTGCGCATATGGAAAAAGAGGCACAGAAATCAAATGAAGTCATTAGCAAATTGGAGACCAGCATTGACCTGCTGGAAGCCATGAAAAGCAGAATAGACCAAACCAAAAAGGAAAATCAAAAGATCATAGCTGAAAATCAGTCTTTAAAGACTCAAATTGGGCAAGTAGAAGCTAATGATCTCACGAGACAGCAAGAATTAATAAAGTAGAATCAAAAGAATGAAAAAATAGAAGGAAACTTGAAATATCTGACTGAAAAGACAACTGATGTGGAAGACAGATCTAAGAGAGACAGTTTGAGAATTATTCCTGAAAGCCTGGAACAACAACAAAAAAAGCCTCAACATCATATTACAAGAAATTATCCAAGAAAACTGCCCTGATGTTCTTGAACAAGAGGGCAAAATAGACACTGAAAGAATCCATCAATCACCCCCTACATTAAATCCCCAGAAGATAACTCCCAGGAATGGTATAGCCAAATTCAAGAGCTTCCAGGTCAAGGAGAAAATACCTCAAGCAGCCAGAGAAAAACAATTCAGATATCAAGGAGCCCTCGTCAGGATTACACAGGATCTGGCAGCTTCCACACTACAGGACCACAAGGCTTGAAATATGATATTCAGGAAGGCAAAAGAATTGGGTCTACAACCTAAAATCACCTACCCATCAAAACTCACTATATACTTTCAGGGGAAAGTATGGGCATTTGATAAAATAGAAGATTTCCAAGCATTTCTAAAGAAAGGACCATAACTAAATGGAAAATTTGATCTCCAAATACAAAATTCAAGAGAACCATAAAAAGGCAAACAAGAAAGGGGAGAGGTGTTTAAATAAGGTTAATTTGATTATATTCCTATATGGAAATATATAGCTGTGTGACCTTGGGCAAGTCACTTAATCCCAGTTGTCTAACCCTTACCATTCTTCTGCCTTGGAAATAATACTTAGTAGTAATTCTAAGACAGAAAGTAAGGGTTGTTGTTGTTGTTGTTGTTGTTGTTGTTGTTGTTGTTGTTGTTGTTGTTGTTGTTGTTGTTGTTGTTGTTGTTGTTGTTTTAAGAGCTAAAATTTCTTTTAACAACCAAATGAGAATACCCTTTGACCAGTAATACCACTACTGGTGTAATGCAGGATTTGTACAAGATTTCTTGCATTTGCAAAATTACCCTAGGCAATACTGGCAGTTAGGGGAATGGAACTTTGGCCCAGCAAGTGCCGGTCTCAAGACCTGACAGTTGGAGCGGGAACTATAAATACTCCTGGAGAACCAACCTGGGGGTTCTAATTTCCTTGACCTCACCCAGACATCCAGCTACCCCCTGGACTTCCCCTTGGGACACCAGGAGGTGTGATTGGTAGGTTGTAGAATGTGGACAGGAATTAGTTAGGTTAGCCTAGCCAGGGGCACCCCTAAACCAAATCATCAACCTCATTTGTCTAGCTGATGGACCACTTAACATCAGGGCAGTGGAAATTATCCCTGGCTGAGGGTCTGGTTCCCTCAGCCTGATCTTATCTTCCAAGGCGCTCTGCCAGCACTGGCCAGTCACCCTTAGCAACAGCTTCTCCAGACCCTATCCCTCTTCCCTGTTTCCCCTTGTGTTTAAATAAACCCTTAGCCTGATACTGAGAGCTTCTATAGTCATTGATAACATCATCCAGGGCTAAGGGGGTGTGGAGAGGGAAGATAGCAACCACTTGTCTCCAAAGGGAGTATTGGACAGGCAGACATTTTATTAGGAAGTGAGACAGCTTCACTTTCTATTGGTTACCGCATTCACTCCAGCAGGGAGGGGCTCCTCACTCTCCACCTTAAAGGAGCCTACAGACAGCAGGGAGACTGACTGGACATCTCAGCTCAGGCCCGTACATCCCTGGCTGTCTCAAATCAGCGAATACTGTAGTTGTAGGTTCCCTGACCCAGGAGACTCAGTAGTACCTCCAGCTCCCCTTAATATCAGCCTGTTTACCCCATTATCACACTGGGTCTATATTCCAAAGAGATCAGAGAGAGAGAAAAAGAACCTATTTATACAAACATATTTTTAGCAGCTCTTTTTGTAGGGGCAAAGAATTGGAAACCGAAGGGATGCCCATCAATTGGGAAATGATTGAGCAAGTAGTGATATATGGTTGTAATAGAATACTATTGCACCATAAAAATTCCCACATGTTACGGAGAATTACTGTGTATTCCTGTGTCTGGTCATTTAGGCTGCTGCTTTTTGCGTTTTCATTGTCTTTCGGAATCCCAAGGAATGTCTTCTTTTTTAAACAGAATTTGGTTAATAAATGAAGGGAAGAAGGATTATTTTCCCTGTATGTGTAATCTGTTTATCCGTGCAGATGGAGAGGGATGGATAGTTGATGAACCACCTCTTAATTAGCTACCACCAATTAAAGATGTCTTGGGATGGCCAAAGGAGGGTCTGAATAATGACTTCCTAAAGATCTATTTATTAAGCTTCCCAACCCAGTTCATATCACTCCTGGGCACAAGAGTCAAGGAGACCTATGTCACCTTATTGTGGTATGATAGTGGCCTACCCAATAAACCTGATATAATCAATAAACTTGTATTCTTACCCCCCAAATCAATCTCTTGAAATAATTTTAATCACAATAACATGAAAGCATTGGTATAACCTATATCAGAGTATTTTCCACCTCAGAGAGGCAGGGGAGGGAGGGACAGAGAGAATCCTAATCTTAAAATATCAGAAAACAATTGCCAAAAATAATTTCTACATGTAATTTGTTTAGAAGTGAAAGTTTTAAAATAGGAAAACCAAATGAGAGTACTACAGGGAAAATGAAAAAGAAATGCAAGTTATAGAAAAAAGAATTAGAAAGAGAATAAATTGCTTGGAACAAGAAATACAAAACTTTGTCAAAGGGAATAAAAACTTCCTAAAAATCAGAATTCAACAACTAATGACTCCATGAGACAATAAGAAATATTTAAACAAAGCCAAAGACTGGAAGGAAAAGAAGTGTAAAGTATTTCACAGCAAAAAACAACTGACCTGAAAAACAGAACACGGAGAAGTAATTTAAAAATCATTGGACTGCTTGAATGCCTTGACCAAAAAAAAAGTTTAAAAGGCACTTAGACATCATATTTCAAGAAATCATAGAAGAAAACTACTCAGATCTCTTAGAACCAGAGGGCAAAGTAGAAATAGAAAGAATTTACAAGTAACTTAAAAAAAACTCACAAAAGTTTACTCAGCAAAACTGAATATAATCCTAAAAAGCAAAAGACAGATCTTTAATATGGAATATATTAGGGATAAATTACCTCAGCAATCTAGTATTTGATAAACCCAAAGATCTAAGCTTTGGGGATAAGAGCTTACTATTTGACAAAAACTGCTGGGAAAAGTGGAAAACAGAATGGCAAAAATTATACCAAATACATATGGCACATCTTATGCCAAGATAAGGCCAAAATGGGTGTATCATTTATAGATAATGGGTATATTTTAGATTTAGAGACAATGGGTCTATAAGTAGATATTAAAAATAAATTAGGGGAACATAGAATAGTTTACCTGTCAGATCTATGATCAAGGGAAGAATTTGTGTCCAAACAAGAGACACAGAGCATTATAAGATGTAAGGTGAATAATTTTGACCATATTAAATTAAAAAAGTTTTGTATAACCAAAATCAATATAACCAAGATTAGAAGGGAAACAACAAACTGGGCAAAAATTTTATAACAAATTTCTCTGATAAAGGGCTTATTAGAGAACTAAGTCAAATTTATAGGAGTACAAACCATTCCCCAGGTGACAAGTGGTCAAAGGATATGAACAAGCAGTCTTCAGAGGAAGAAATCAAATAATCATATGAAATATGTTCTCTCTAAATATAATCATATGAAAAATGTTCTAAATCACTCTTGATTAGAGAAATGAAAATTAAAATAACTCTGAGAACCACCTCATACTTATCAGATGTGGCAAAATTGGAATATTAATGCATTGTTGGTGGATTTGTGAACTGATCCAGCCATTCTGGAGGGCAATTTCAAACTATGGCCAAAGAGCTATAAAACAATGTATACCTTTTGATCCAGTAATACCACTACTAGATCTGGATCCCAAAATTATTTTTAAAAGTGGTGTTTGGGAAGAACCTATTTGTACGAAAATGGTTATAGCACCTCTTTTTGTGTAGCAAGAAATTGGAAATTGAGGGGATGTCCTTCAATTGGGAAATGGTTGAACAGACTGTGGGATATGATGGTGATGGAATGCTATTATGCTGTAGGAAATGATGGACACGATTTCAGAAAAACCTGGAGAGATCTATGTGAACTGATGCAGAGTAAAATAAGCAGAACCAGGAGAGCATCACACACAGTAACAATAATATCATGGAATGATCAATTATGATAGACTTAGTTCCTCTCAGCAACACAACGATCCAGGATAATTCTGAGGGATTTATGACAAAGAACTGTTAGAGTTGGAATACAGTTCAAAGCATACGATTTTTCACTTTATTTTTTTATTTTATTTTTTTAAGGTTTTGGTTTTGAATGAGTATTCTCTTACAGAAATGAACAATATGGAAATACATTTTGCATGATAATACATGTATAACCCAGATCAAATTGCTTACCACCTCTGGAAAGGGGAGGGAAGAGAGGGAGATAGACAATTTGGATCACATAACTTCAGAAAACTTATGTGGATATTTGTTATTACAAGCAATTTGTAAAATAAAACATCTTTACCAAAAATAAATAAATAAAATGGTTTAAAAAATGGATCTTTAATTCAATAGAGGACTTCTAAACATTCCTGATGAGAAGACCAGAAGGAAAGGAGAAAGGGGATACATGTTTATGAAGTATGACTATGTTCCAGACTCTGTTCTAAGTCCTTTATAAATATGATCTCATCTGACCCTCACGATGATTCTGAATGATGGGGTCTGTTATTATTCTTTTCCTTTCTTTTTAAATCCTTATTTTCTGTCTTATAATTGAGTATTGATTCCAAGACAAAAGAGCTGTAAGAGTTAGACAACTGAGATTAAGTGACTTGCTCAGGAAGTGTCTGAGGCCAGATTTGAACCCAAGTCCTCCTGAGTCCAAATCTGTGCACTGTGCTAACTAGCTGCCGCAGTTATTATTATTCCCTACAGTTGAGGAAACTGAAAGAAGTATAGGTTAAGTGATTTGCCCAAGATTTTACAGTTAGTAAGTGTCCGAGGCTGGATTTGAACTCAGCTCTTCCTGACTGCAAGCCTAGGGCTCTGTGCACTATGGTGCCCTCTGACTAATTCTAAGAACCTGCATAGAAATTTTGAAGTACAACACAGGAGTGAAGAAAAACAAACATAAAAAAGATCAACATGAATGAGCAACCATAAAGTATTAAATAAGGACAAGCTGCTTATACTCTCATGTGGGGAGATGATCTCAGAACTCTATCATTCTCAGGGGTCAGAGAGCAAGGGTTACCAGAGGGACAGGGAGGGGTTCTAGGATCCATCCATCCATCCATCCATCCATCTAGATAGACAGAACAGAAAGGGAGAGAAGAAGAATACATTGGAGGGGAAAGCCTGGAAAAACTTATCTCACTTAATTGGGGTGCAAAACTAGAAGTCAATACAAACATATAAATGAGAAGAGGAATGGAGGGCATCTGAGCCTCATTTTCTTCTGAATCAAAGTACAGAGGAACACACACAGTTGAATAGAGAAAAACATTTCACTCAATAAGGAAATAGGAGGGAAAGGGAAGAAGGAAGGGAGACAGGTCAGATTAAGGGAGGTCAGATTAAGGCAGGGAGATTAGATTTAAGGAAAGCAAACTCCTAAAGAAGGAATAGGAAACAAAAAGAAGGAAAAGTGTAAGAGAAAAGGATGGAGGGAAATACACAATCATAATCATAACTGTGAATGTGAATGGAATGACCACACCCATCGAATGGAAAAGGGTTGCAGAACAAATGAGAAACTCGGTGGCTCAACCCTTTAGCGCCTGAAGGACGCTCGGGGTGCCGGACCGCCTCTGGAGCACCAGTGACTCATCCCAGCTCGCCTGAGACACACTCCCTGGAAGCTCACAGCCCAACACGCTGACATCTGGCCGCCCGGCTGGCCTTTCCCGGGACGGAAATCAGTTTAGCGATGGAGAAATCACGGCCTGTCACGACTCAGGAACCCAATGCCAAAGGGCTCGGGAAAGAAGCTGATGGGAAGGCCTAACAGGGACTGGCTGGAGAGCCTGGGGTTGGGGCAAGAGTGTCCCCCCCAAGCCGGCAGTGACCAGGGTCTCGGGCCAAGCTCAGCAGGGCACAGCCCAGGGACACAGAGGAGCCGGGCTGGTGGCTAGAAAATCCACCCTCCGGCAGCCCCGCTGGAGCCAAGGCTCTGAGCCAGCCCCAGGGTCTGGGCAAAGCCTGGCCGTGCAGCCTTCTCGGCTTGGAAGGCCAAGGCTTAGGCTAACTTGCAGATCACTCTGGAGAGCCTGGAGCTGACCCTCCGCCCCCTGCCGGCA
Source organism: Gracilinanus agilis (assembly GCF_016433145.1). Classification (NCBI taxonomy): domain Eukaryota; kingdom Metazoa; phylum Chordata; class Mammalia; order Didelphimorphia; family Didelphidae; genus Gracilinanus; species Gracilinanus agilis. The sequence continues at coordinate 1,209,180 of NC_058134.1, forward strand.
CTTCAGGGTAACCTCTAATAGGGTGAGGGAGAACAGAACCAAGACTTCTTCCAGCTGAGTTCTTCGGGCAGAAACTGGATGACCACTTGAGTCTGGCTTAGGCCCCGGCTAGAATAGGGGGCCTTTCAAGCCCCTTCTGCCTCTGAGACTTTGGGACTCGATGACGGGAAAAGGGGCGAGTCGTGCAGCCTGTCGCCTCCCCTTCAGCCGTGAGGCCTCCTCCATTCCTTTCTCCACCTGTCCAAGTTCGACCAAGCTGCCCCAAACCCTGCTCTCTTCGTAGTTCTTGGAACTCTCGCTGGCTCCTGTATGAAGGCACGATCTCGCCTTCTGCCCGTCAAGGCTCCCCGCCATCTGGTCCCATGCAACCTCTCTAATCGAGTCCACTGTCCTCTCCCTCCCTACTCAACTGGCAATGGCCCCTTTGCTGCCCTTGGATCCTCCGTGCTCCTGCTTACTAGCGGCGATTGCGCTGCCTAGAACACTCTTGTTCCAGTCTTGTGCCCAAGGACGTCTGCCTTGACTACTCAGGCCTGCCTCAAGCCCTCATCTCTTCCCTGAAGCCCTCCAGGATTCTTCTAGCCCATACGTCGGGGGCTGCTCCGTCTCCCACACCTCCCCACCTGGCCTGGCAGCTTCCAGCAGTGGCTCCTGTTAGCCGCCGCTCAGGGAGCTGTACGAAGGGCAAAGGGAGGATGCGAGAGGAGCCAGGGAGAGGCTGTGGGCTCCTTTGCCATCCGCAGGGTGTCGGCTCAGGGACCCACGCTCGCCAGATAGGGAGGTCTGGCTCGGGTGCAGCATGTGCAGGCGATCCCAGGTACCTGCCAACCGGGGAGGGAGGCGCCGAGGATTTCTGGGTTTCAGACCCCCCTGGAAGTCAATCGGTCTGAAGGCTGGACAGGACTTCAGGCTTCTCACTGGGGGGCCGGGCCAGCAGAAAGGGGCCGCTCCACATCACACATGCTTTAAGAGGAATTGAGTACAGGGACAGCTAGGTGGCTCAGGGAACAGAGCCGAGCCTGGAGATGGGTGGCCCTGGATTCCAATCTGGCTGGAGACCCTGCCTAGCTCGGTGAACCTGGGCAAATCACTTAAGCCCCACTGCCCAGCCTTTACCCCTTTTGCCTAGTAATCTATACCTAGTATTGCTTCTAAGACAGGAGGTGAAGGAGGAGGGTGGGGGAGAAAGAGGAGGAGGAGGGGTAGAGGAAGAGGAGGAAGGGAGGAGGGGGGGAGGAGAAGAAGGAGAAAGAGAAGGAGGAGAAGGAGAAGGAGAAGGAGGAGAAGAGGAACAGGAACTGAAAGAGGAGGAGGAGGAGGAAGAGGAGGAGAGAAGGGAGGCCAAAATTCGGGTTTACCGACGGAAATAATGTCCCTTTTCCGCCCCTTCCCACCCCGCCTTTGGAAAAAGAAAAGCCCTGCAGAGAGTTCAGTGAACAATCTTGACAGACCCTCTCTCGGAGCGAGCAGAACGGCGGCGAGGTCGGCACCCGTTCCGTCTAGACTCAGCTGCAGGCCTGAATTCTCTCCTGGGCACGAGGTTTGCGAAAGCCTGACCTCCTGGAGTGAGCTCCAAGGGGACCAGCAGAAGTGATCAAAGGCCCGTGTGCCCAGGTGAAGAGGGCCGGGCGGGCTCCCTCTGGAGAAAGGGGCCCTCGAAGCACCCCAAGAACGGTCCAAAATACAGACGAGGATGTTTTCGAGAGGAAAAGGACTGATGGGGCCTGTCGTGCTGCTGGGGGCAGCATGGTGATGTGGTTCAGTCGTGTCTGATTCTTTGTGACCCCATTTGGGGTTTTCTTGGCAGAGAAACGAGAGAGGTTTGTCATTTCCTTCTCCAGCTCATTTTGCAGATGAAGAAACGGAGGTCAACAGGGTGAAGTGACTTGCCCAGGGTCACACCGCAAGTGTCTAGAGCCAGAACTGACTCCAGGCCTGACGCTGGTTCTACCTGCTGTATGGCCCAGCTGTCCTGGCGGCGGATGGGGCGTCTCCTGCCCCTTTCCGAGCCCACTTGTCTGAGGCACGAGTAGTCCGAGTTTGGAAAGAATGAGTCCGAGTTGACTAAGCTGGTGCTTTTGGAGCGGCGAGCTGCCTGCGACAAAGCTTCAAGGTCCGCCCTCAGCCTGCCCCGGAACCTGTCCGGGGACCATCGTTGTACGCAGGGTACGAGTGTCTAGTCGGGAATTCATTCCATGATGGTTGGATTGGAGCAAACCAGTGGAGTGCCGGGCCGTCTTCCTGACCCTCCTCAGGGGCTGAGCCTGCTTCTGCCCCAAACCATCCCACGACCAGCCCCCGAATCCCCACAGGGTTGAAATGGACCTCAGCCACCCTCTGGCCCATCCCGTACCCGAGTGAGAATCTCCCCAAGAAGGAGGTTAACCCAGGGCAGCGGAGGGGGATTTGTTCCATTCCAGCAGAATGGGGTCCCGCTTCCTGGGGGTCGTCTGTCAAGCTGGTCCCTCCCCGGATCCCGGCCGGCATTCCATTTGGGGCCTCTGGATACATGCGGGGCATCACGGGAGCTCGGAGATCAGGCGAGGGTCGTCTGGTGCTCGGCTTGGCTCTTTGCTGCCCTCGTTCCCAGGCGGGAGGCCACGGGCACCCCGTGATTTGGGGCAGCCCTGGATGTCCCTTCTGGAGGAGGAAGGTGGCGACCATGAACGGGCCCCTCCTCCGCCCCTCGCGTTGCCCTCGCTCTGTCTCGGCTTTTACGAGCCGCGTCTTCTGCTTGATTTCCCATTTTTCATTGGTGGAAACTGCTCCAACAGGCCTTGGGGCCAGCCGAACGCAGGCTGTTGTTTCAGGCTACAGAGGACTAAAGGAACGAGCTCTGCTGGCAGCTGGAACCAAGAGAAGTGCCCCGGCCTGGTGGTGCTGCCGCCACTCGACTCCACCCTCACTTGGCATCTCGGAGGGTGGCTGTGCCTTCAGGGGAGGGCAGGGGCACCTGGGCTCACACGGCCACCCGGGAAGAAACAGGAGGATAGGCGAGTGTGTGCGGGTATGGCAAAGGGAGGAGAGCCGTGAACTCACAAGGTGCCTACTGGGTGCCAGGCCCTGTGCGGAGCCCTGGGGGCACAAAGGGACGCCCAAACAGGGTCTGCCCTCAAGGAATTCACAGTCTAAACCAGAGTGAGGCCGAGAAGGAGCGGCTGTGTGGCGGCTAGCTCTTGCCTGACCTCCACCCCAAAGATTCCTCCAGAGGGTGTTAGGAATGCGCCCCGGTCGAGCAGACCCTCCACACCTCCCATGGTGGCGGCGTGGCTCCCTTGGACTCCTCCTTGTCCGAAGGACAGCGTTCAGCGGAAGAGGCCAGCACCCACACTCTCGGCCCTTTGGGTAGAAATCTGTCTCCTTCTGGGCACTTCCTGGCACAAACGCCCACAGAAGCCTGGCTAGAGGGAGCTGTATCTGCCTACATGTAGGCTTTGGGCAGGACAGTGCAAGTGCTGCTGTTTCTGAAGGATGCCTGTCTGGGTGGCTCATTGGAAAACCTTGTATTTTCCCGCCACAGTCATTTGGGGATCCATCCCTCCCCACCCCCACTCTGGAACTGGCACCTCCCTTGGAACAAGGAAAAAAAGGCTCACACGTACCGGGATTGGATCTGGCAGCCCTGGCGCCATTTTGCTCCTAGAATCAATTGATGCAAAAATCGCCTTTGCCCAAATATAACAGTCTTGGATGCCCGAAACCCCCATCCTTCAGAGGGCAGGCGGGCAGGAGGACGGGGGGGGGGGGGGTGCTCTTTTTTGAAACATGATCAGAGCCACTTTCTACGACCCAAACCCAGCAGGATGGATCCAAGGGACCCAATCAAAGTTTTCTTAATAAATATGAGGAAAGCAAAGATGCCCCCTTTTCTCACACTGAAGTATAGTTATAGAAATTTCAGTTATTAGCCATTCCACGAAAGAAGAAGATTAAAGGCATAAAGACAGGCAAAATCTTTGCTGGCAACATAATGGTTTACTTAAAACATCCCAAGAGAACTGCAAAGAAACTGAGTCAACGAATAACTTCCACAAAACTGCAGCCTACAAAATCAAACCACAAAACCCAGCAGTATTTCTACATAACAACAAATGCCAGGAAGCAAAATTAGAAAGGGATGTCACGAGGGCAGCTGGGTGGTTCAGTGCCTAGAGAGCCAGCCGTAGACACGGAGGTCCTGAGCTCAAACCTGGCCTCACACGCGTCCTTGCTGGGTGACCCTGGGCAAGTCACTTTGCCTAGCCCTGACCGCTCTTCTGCCTTGGAACCAATACACAGTATTGATTCTAAGATGGAAAGTAAGAGTTTACAAAAATAAAAAGAAAGGGATGTCACCTGAGCAGTACATGAAACATTTGGGAATCGGTCTGTGAGAGCATCCTCAGTCCTTTATAGGTCCAGGGCTCCTTAAGGAAATGAACGATTTAAACAGCTGGGGGATGTGCAGTGTCCCTGCTTAGGCTGTGCTATCAAAAGAAAAGTGCCGATATTATAAGGTCTGGGGTACAAATTGAGTGTTATACCAGTCAGCCTTCCAAAGGGATCCATTGTAGAGCTAGACAAAATAACATCATTTATCTGCATGGATAGTCCAGGAAAGAATGAGAAAAGACAGAAATTAGGGAAGACTAGCCCTTCCAGACATCAAGCTCTGTCATAAAGCTGTTGTCCAGCTGCCTCAGGGCTCCCTTATCCAGTCCATGACATCAGGTTGGATGTCTGGAAGGGGATTTGCTGCTACTTCCAGGGCATCCTCCTAAACTTTCTTTCATGAGCCCCCACCAGTAAGCTTCCTCTTCACAGGAAGCCACTAGACCAGTTCCTTAGCACAAGCATCTTCTCATTCTATACTGTAAAAGTAGCAGCAACGAAGTAGGGTTTCTCAAGGAGTTGGGGTGGGATGGGGCGGTAAATTTCAGGTGTTTCCATGAACTTGGATGGGAAGGAAGACATCTTCATTTTCACTAACCTCTAACTGAAGTTTGGTGTTTTCTTCAAGTATGAATGAAGGCAAGAAACAATCTGAGGATAAGGAAAAAGACTTGTACAAAAATATTTATAGCCACTTTCTGTGGGGGCAAAAGAATTGGAAAATGAGAGGGTGTCCTTCAATTGGGGAATGACTGAACACATTGTGGTATCTGCTGGTGATGGAATACTATTGTGCTCAAAGGAATGATGAACTGGAGGAATTCCATGTGAACTGGAAAGACCTCCAGGAAGTGATGCAGAGTGAAAGGAGCAGAACCAGGAGAACATTGTACACAGAGACTGATACATTGTAGCATAATTGAATGTAACTGACTTTGCTACTAGTAACAATGCAGTGACCCAGGACAGTCTTGAGGGACTTATGGAAAAGATGCTACCCATGTTCAGAGGAAGAACTGCAGGAGTGGAAACACAGAAGAAAAACAACTGCTCGAACACATGGGTCAATGGGGACATGATTGTCTAAGCGATCACCCTAATGCAAATATTAATAATATGGAAATAGGTCTCGATCAATGACACATGTAAAACCCAGTGGTGGGAAGGTGGGAGGAGGGGAGGGAAGGAATATGAATCATGGAACCATGGTCGGTGGGGCCTCTTCTTCCACTGGTGTAGCTCTGGGGGACTGTCTTCCGTCCAGTGCAGTATGGTCCCCCTCTGGTGGCTGGAGCCCCACAGCTTGGTTAGGGACTGCCTCAGCTGGGAGGTGGTTGTCACTCCCACACAGGTGATGAGGCAGCGCTTCCTCTCCTGTTGTCATGAGCTCAGTTCGGTCTCCCTGCCCTCCTTTGCTCTTTTGGGAGTCTTTTGTAGGTGAGTGTAACAGGATGAATCCTCCCCTTCCCTCCCCTCCCAAGAGGTCTTCCTGTGTCCACATCTGGCCAAGGGATGACCCTCCCTCCCCTATAGACGGCAGGGGTCTCCTATTCCCCCCACTGACTTCTTGAATCTCTCACCACTTGGCCCCTTCCACCTTTTCCAGGCTTCCTGGACTCTCCTCCCCACCCTCGACTCCTTGTTCCAGCTGTACTGGCCTCCTCGACTGCCCTCCAACATCCCGTCTCTTGGCTTGACTGTTCCTCTTGGCTGGGACACTCTCTCCTTAACTCTATGTTCTGGCATCCCCGGCACCTTCTCCAGGAAGTCTTCCCTGATGCCCTGGATACATTCTGCACACATCTAGCTGTTTGCAAGTTGTCTCTCCTTTAGAATCTAAGACTTGGGAGGGCAGGGACGGCTTCTGCCTTTCTTTGCATCACCAGGATATAGCACAGGCCTGTGAGGGTATAGGACAGAGGTGCCAAGCAAATGGGGCCGAGGGTTGTCAGACCGGGGGAGGGGAGAAGGCTTTCTAGAATGCCTGATGAGAGCCACGTAGTAGCTGAAGCACTTTACAAATGGCTCATTTGAGCCTCACAACAGCCCTTCAAGGTAAGTGCTATTATTAGCCACATTTTACAGATAAGGAAACCGAGGCAGACAGAGGCAAAGTGACTTGTCTGGGATCATGTAGCTCGTCCGTATTTCTTCTCTGATGGGGGCGTGCAATGCTGGACAGTCCTGTGCCATTGTCTCTCATGTCTCATAATAGGGACAAAGTCCTTCAGAGAGACCTGGAGAGTCCTCGTCCCCGTCCTTCTGGCCTCCTGTGGATTCTCCAGCAAATAGTCTTTCAGGCCAATGCAGGCTTGGCATTCGCCAGCGTGGCCCGTCCCTCAGCGTCACTCTCCACAGCAGAGCCCGACGCTGGGCGGCTCAGCTCCAGAAGGGCCCTCCCTTGCCAGCTGATCGTCGCAGTCTTCCTCAGACAATTCAAATGCGAGTCATTGCGTGTCCTGACCTGGCACCGATGGAGCGTGTCCACACCGCCCGAGAATATGACAGTGGGGCGGGCACAGGGGCTCGGTAGCTCTCCGGTCTGGTGGGCAGCCCAACACTTCTCCTTCGAGCCTCCCGCACACGGAGCCCGCCCATCGTCAGCACAGACTGTCCGGAGAGCCCTGGGCCGAGGGAAGCGCTCTGGGTGGCATTCAGGATCTCCCCACGTGCCGTCGTCGGTGCTCCACAGATGGATGGTGTGGGCCGACGGGCGGAGAGCCCGTGTCCCGGGGGCTCGTCGTCAGGCCCAGATTAACACTCCCCCGACTGCCGCCCACTGGCACCGTGGCCCGCAGCCTTGTCAAGGTAAATGCTTTGTCTGACGGTTTGGTGCCAGGCTCTCCCCCCAGTTCTTGAGTTTCACGAGGGTTTAATAAAGACGTGACAACTCATCGATAGGATTGACTAGGCAGCGGGGGGTGGGGGGGCTGGACACAGGAGGACCAAAGCTAAATCTGGCCTCGGACACTCACTAGCTGGGTGACCCTGGGCAAGTCACTTCACTCTCTTTGCCTCCCTTTCCTCATCATAAAATCGTTAGGAGAAGGGAATGGCCAACTGCACCAGTATCTTTGCCAAGAAGCCCCCAAAAGTGGTCCCAGAGGAGGATCCATGCGAAAACACGTATGACCCAGATCCAACTGCTTACATCTCTTGGGGGGGGGGAGGGGGGAAGGGAGACAACTGAGCCCTTAAAACTCCAGGAAAATGAAGCGGAAAGTTGCTATTTCATGTAATGGGACGACAAACCGTCTTTACAAAAAGACGAAAAAGGAAACCCCAGTGGGGCTACCAAGGCTTGGGCAAGACTGGCAAGGCGAAAGAGCCGGAAGCAGAGTTGGGAAGGAAGCACCGCCCTGGAGGCTGGGCTGGCCCTGTGAGGTAGGGGAGCTCCCCGGCCTTTCCCATGGAAGGGAACGTCCGCTCGGAATCAGAAGGATTCCCCCTTTACGTTTCAGCGTCCCATCTTCCCCCAGACCTCGAGCTTTGGCCCAGGGGTTTCTGGGAAACTTCTTTTACCAACCCGTTGGCACGAATGAGTTCAAACTAGAAAAGTAGCTCCAAAGAGCCAAAGCGATGGACCTTAATGCCAAGTGTTTGCCAAAGCCGCCAACGTGAATTATCCAGGAAAGATCGCCCTTGCGGATGAACAAACAAACCAGCGAAAAACCAACCTGCTGAGAAAACGAAAGTGAGCCTGGCAGAAATGAGGCTTTGGGGGGCAGCTGGGTGGCTCAGTAGATGGAGAGCCAGGCCTAGAGATGGGAGGTCCTGGGTTCCAATCTAGCCTCAGACACTTCCTAGCTGGGTGACCCTGGGCAAGTCTCTCAACACCCATGGCCCACCCTGAGCGCTCTTCTGCCTTGGAGCCAATACACAGTATCGACTCCAAGACGAAAGGTGAGAGTTTTTTAAAATTAAAAAAAAAACGAGGCTTCGTCCAAGGGTCCCCCATCCTTGCCACTACGTGGGAGGAAGCTGTGACCTGAAGTTCAGGGGTCGGGCCACGAAAAACAGAAGAGAAACACCTGGTCTACCTGCCACAGCCATGGCTGGGAGACGTATTCTTAACTAGAAACGGGCTAAAGGGGGTTAAGAAAGGGCAAGGAGATCACTTCGATGATGTGAAGTTAAACCTGGGTCTTTATTAAGCACTTACTGTGTGCCAGGCTCTTTCCAATAGGATCTCATTTGGTCCCCACGAGGACCTTTTAAGTTGCTGCTGTTATTTTCCTCATTTTAGAATTGAGGGAACTGAGACAGCAACGGGGACATGATTTGTCTAGGTTCACCCAGCCAGGAAATGTCTGAGTCCAAATTTGAACTCAGAGCTTCCTGACTCCACGCTCAGCTACCCGCTGCATCACCTAGTTTCGTGTTGGCAAACCGCGTGTGCTGGAGCATGCCAGAGCGGGCTGCAATCCTCCCCCTGTCCACATGCCCCTGAGGGCACTTCTCTCATCCCCTGCCCCTCTGCCCAGGGTAGTGCTTCCTCCCTCCCCTGTCTGGGGTAAGGCGGGGGCTCACCTGCGCGTGAGGGTGCAGTTTGGGCACTCGCTCTCCAAAAGGCTCACCATCACCGCACTAGTCGCTCCGTGGGCGTCCGTGAAATGACAGAGAACGACTTATGCTCTGATCGCTGAGAAGGAGCGACTGCGTCAGCCTGAGGTTCAGCCAGCGGAGGGATGATCACTGCGCTCTCCCTGTTTAACGCAAGTGTGGGCGTCTGTGGGCCTTCTCTTGGTTTTCCAGGAGTGGAGGCAGTTGGGAGAGACAAAGAAGCGCTGCCCAGGCGGAGGAGAAGATGCCCTTTTAAGGACAAGACAGATCGGGGTCTCGGTCAGGAACAGAGACAGGCTGGACGGGCTCCTTTGAAAACCAGATTATTGGCTGGGACACCAAGGGTTAATCGAAGCATTTGGCCAAAAGATTTCATGCCACTGGGGGGTGGGGGGGGCGGCACCCCTCTCCCCAGGCAATGATGCTAACTTCGGGGCTCTAGACCTGCCTTAGCTGAACCAGAGACGCCACGGGCCCCTCAGAGAAGGCAACGGACCGACCGATCAGGGGTAGAAACGGCCTCGTTAGGCAGATGGAAAAGCCAAGCTTTCCAGCCATTGAGTCATGTGAGATGCCCGAGATCTGTGGGTTTAGACACGCCTTGGGCTGCGATGTGGCAGAGCAGAGGCTCCAGCCCGAGGAGAGTCTGGCCATTGCTCCAAGAATAGAGCTGGGGCCGAGCCAGCGAACCCGCACCGCCAGGCAGCGGAGGCTGGGGGGAGCCCGGAGGGAGTGTCCTCAGAGAGGGCCTCGGTGATGACAAAGCGGCCCCGGATGGGCCCCGAGGCCTGGCTCACACGCAGGCCGGGGGCAGACGCCTCCCGGGGACCCCTCCCTTGGCTCAGTGGCCCTCTCGGATTCGTGTCTTTTACAGCGGGGGGGCGGCAGCCCCAACAGCCCGTGCACACCCCGAGTCCCCCTCACCCTATCTCCAAGCTTTCTGTGATGATTTCCTCTGTTGTGGCAACGGGGCCCTGGGCGGGGGGGGGGGGGGGGACCTCGGGTGCTCCTGCGGCCCCAGCCCTTCTCCTCGCAATTCTCTGTTCCCCAGCAGCCCCGAGTGCTCAAGGGAGAGGAGGAGGCAACGGGGCGAACTGCACTGCTGTCTCACTGCGAGAAACCCTCAGGAGCCACCCCCTCGCCACCAGGGAAAAGACGACGGCTCACGGGAGGCTCGGCTGCTGAGCAGCATTTTGGGGGAATGTTTCTAGATCAAACTCTACCTTCTGCCTTAGAATCCATACTCAGTTTCCGTTCCAAGGCAGAAGAGCAGTAAGGGTTGGGGTTAAATGACTGGCCCAGGGTCACACAGCTAGGACGTGTCTGAGGGCAGATTAGAATCCAGGACCAGAGTATTTTTTAAATTAAAGCCTGTCCCTCCTATATCTTCAACCTAATACTATGGTCTCCCGGACAGACCAGAGTAGAGCGTAAACATAAACACTGGGAAACTTGTGACTCGGTTTATCGAATATTCACCCTACTGCAGGGGAACCCAACGGGCAATACCACCTTTACTCCTGGAGCCTGCGCCTCCTTTCCACTCCCCACGGGCCAGCGGATGTGGGACTTTGGGGAGGATGTCGTAGCAGCGTAATATCGTCTTAGTCCACTTGGGTAAATCGTGGACTCTTTCTAGGAGCTGCTGAACACTAACTGATAATCCATGGAGGAACACCGGTGGGGGCTCCTAGATCTCAGGAAATAGCCGCCGCTCCGCCCCGGCCCCCCCCCCCCCCCGCACTGGGGTTGGCTCACTCACAAGTGGGAACCAAAGGCTTGGCCCACCGGGCCGGGAAGAACAGAGGAAAATGGACCCCATCCGCTGAGTGCCGGGCAGGGACCCGAGCCAAAGGGCGGCCAAAGGGCCGGAGGTTTCCAAAGGAACGAAAGGATCGCTGACCTTCTCTCGGACAGAGCTGCTGGCGCTCGTGTCCTTGGCCTTGGTGGTGGTCTCAGCGAGGCAGGAGGGGGAGGAGGAGGAAGAGGAGGAGGAAGAAGAGGAAGAAGAGGAGGAGGAGGAGGAGGAAGAGGAAGAAGAGGAGGAGGAAGAGGAGGAAGAGGAAGAAGAGGAAGAGGAGGAGGAAGAAGAGGAAGAAGAGGAGGAGGAGGAGGAAGAGGAAGAAGAGGAGGAGGACCTTCCAAAGGCTTTCCGGGCCCCACCGAGCGTCTTGCCGAGGTTGCGTGCGGCCTGCTGCTGTGGAATCTCGGTCCGGGGCCACCCAAGAGCCCCTCCAGCTCTACCGCCCTCACTTTAGGTCGTCGCTGAAAAAGGATCCGGGTTTGCGGGAGCCGGGAGCGGCCGAGTGCGCCACCGCAGGCGTGGGAGCCCTTCCTCCCTTCCTCGGCTCCGCCTGCACTCAAGGGCGCGGGATGACAATCTCCATGAAAAATGTTTGTTATGGAAGGACACGACGGCCATTTCTCCTCGCCAGATCCTCTGGGCTGCCGCTCGGCGACGGTCAGAAGCCAGATGTGCAAACCGCGGCGGCCCTTCTCCAAACAGGGGCTTCTGGGTGTTTGTCTAATTCGATCCAGCTGCCTCCACCGCTCGGGCCATGCTGGAGAGAAACAAGCTCGTATTCATTTCCTCTTGTTTGTGCAGCCCATGCCAAGTCCCCCAAGCCCTGCCCTTTCCAGAGCTGGGGAAGGCCAGAGAGCGCGGCTGAAGGCCCATCTTGGGTGGGCCCGGAGGCCTGGGGGCACCTCTGGGGGCTGCCCCGGCCCTGAGTGTGCTGCTGGGGGGGGGGGGGTTCTGGGGATGAGAGAAAAGGAAATCCAGCTGAGCCTCTTGCTCTGGCAGGCCCGGCGAGCTGGCCTCCATCCCTTGGGACCAGCCTCTGCTTTCTTCCCACCCATCGGCCAGAGGAAGGCAGGCAAGAGGAGGAGGACGAGGAGGACGAGGACTTCACGTCCCCCACGGGGGGCTGCTGAAGGGCCGGGAGGGCGCTCGAGTGAGGGGAGGCGGGCTGGCTTCTCTCCACTCTCCAGCACCCCCTTCACCCTTTCCAGCTTGGCAAACAGTGGCCTGCCCCGAGGGTGCGAGTCCTCCTTGGGGGGGGGGGCTGAACTGCTCCTTTGCATGCCAGACTGACGTCCCCCAGAGGGAAAGAGATCAGGCTGTGGCGCCCCCCAGCCTTGTGAGCCCGACCCGTCCAGTGGAGCCAAGTGGAGGCTCTCTGTGAGGGCTGAGTACAAGAGACTCCAGGGGCCTGCCTGGGAAATTGGGGAGTGGCTGAATGTAGGGGGGCAGGCGAGGGCGGCCCTCCCCCTCCGTCTGCCTCTCCCCCTCTCTCCTCTCCTCTCCTCTCCGTCCCTCCCCACAGGCCTGGGGAGACAGACAAGGCCACAGTCAAAGTGTTCTGCAGACAAGATGGAGAGCCCACTGGGCAGTGGACCCGGTGACTCGGGCACCCAGGAGCTAGACCCGGGCCTGCTCCGATCAGGGAGGTGGGCCAAGGCGGGGAGCCCCAGGGCCTGGGAGCAGGGGAGCAGCGAAGGGGGGCAGGAAGAGAGGCTGGTCCCTCTGGGGCTCGGAGCTTCTATCTGGGCGCAGTGGGAGCTCGAGGCGTTGTCCTGCTGCCGTTCTCCCCGCAGCAGAGACGTGCCCCATCACAGGGCCCGTCCCGGGGCCCCTCCTGCAGGCAGCATTGATAGGAAGCAGGATTCCATCAGCCTCGGTGCCACAGCTCAGTGCTCTCTGCCTCTGCCCACAGGGCAGGCGCGAGTTAAGAGGGCTCAGAGCCCACCTGACCCTTCACTGCTCTCCAGCTGCCCCACCCCCCCGTTCACATTTATTTGTTGTGTCGTCCTCGGTCGAGCCGTACTCTTTGTGACCCTGTTGGGGTTTTCTTGGCAGAAACACTGGGGTGCTTTGCCATTTCCTCCTCCAGCTCATTTTACAGAGGGGAAACTGAGGCAAACAATGACTTGCTCAGGGTCACACAGCTAGGAAGGGTTTGAACCTGGGTCTCGTCTATGAGTTGTACCACGTTTATGAAGTGCCCACTATGTGCCAGGCACTGTGCTAAGCTGAACGAATTTAGGGTGGCTCCAGCAGCATCATCTTCACGGCCTCGTCTTCCCCCACTTCCAGCTTTCCTGCTTCCTCTGGGGTGTTGCCTTCCCCCGTTAGAGTGTAAGGCCCTGGAGGGCACTCCTGACTTGTATGCCTAGCACTTGGCAGGGTGGAACCTTCCCCAGCCTGGCATCTCCTCCCTGCCGAGAGCCCAGCTGCTCCCAGGCCCGCTTCAGCTCTAAACAGGCGAGCCCCTGCGGGCTCCGAAAACGTGGCGGCCTCCTCAGTCTGCCAGGCTAGCAGCCGTGGCTAGAATTGCCGGCTCCTTCCTTTCCTGCAGATTCCTCTGCATCCACTGGGCTCCCCGCCCCATGCACGGGGACCTGCTACCCCCGGCTGCCCATTGCCTCATCCTCCTACCAGAGAACTGGACGCACCCCATCTTCCTCCAGGCCTCCTCCTCCTCCTCCAAGAGGCAGCAGCTCCCCTTCTCCTTCCGGTGATGATGGTGACTCCTGCCAGCCCAGGAGGCTGCTTGTCCCACCGTCTTCCGTAGCTCCTACAGCTGTCGATCACTGAGTCTTCCTCTAAGCCCCCCCCCCCGCTGGCCTCCGCCTCCCCCCGGCCTGTCGCCCCCATCTTTGTCTTCTCCCCCCAAATCACCCCTCGTTTCGCTTAAACTTTTACTTTCTTCAGCTGATCAGGATTTATTTCTCCTTTCTCTCTCTCTGCCCTTCTCCTCCTTCCTCTAAAAACAGAAAAAGAAAAAAGGTGTAGACACGCCCAGTCAAGCAAACAGGTCACCCCCCCCCCCCCCCCCCCCCCCAAACACGCCTCTTTCAGCACCAGACCCTGTTTCCTCAGGTCTAGCTCAGGACCTCGCTCTGCTCGGAACCCTTCAAAGGCCCACCGAAGGGCCGTCCCAGCTCCTTAGTTTGGCATCGGATGCCCCCTTTCTCCCTTTCCATCCCTTCTCCCCTGGCATCGGACAGACTGGGGTCCAGCCCTTCAGACATATTCATCCTCCACTTGAGCAGGGCCTACCGTGTTCCAGGCACCAGGAGACAAAGCTCCGAGGGAAAGGGGGCCCGTTTCAGGGAGCTGCATTCTCCCGGCACACCTCTGGGCACTTTCTCGCCTCCACCAGGCCTCCCCTGCGTGCTTATCATTGAATAAAGGAGGGCCACCCTGCTCCGGTCTCCTAAGTCACTTCCCCTCAGGAAGGGCCCGCTGCCTCCTCCTCCTCTGGGGAACATTCTGCCCAGCGCCAGCCTCCCTCTTCTACCTCCTCGGCAACCCTGGCTAAAGGCCACGGCCTGCCAGAGCCCTTCCTGGTCCTTCCCAGCCTGCAGAGGCATTCGAGCGTACTGGCACCTCTTCATTGGGGGGGGGGGGGCAGAGATTAGCTGGACACCTGCAACATGGGCCACGGTCTCTGGCACTGGCAGGAATACAAACACGGCACCCTTGACCCTGGCGCTGCTCAGCCTCCCTGCCCTTCGGGGACGCCTAATTGGGGGTCTTAACTTCCCTCCCAAGGCAGCTGCTTCAGACTTCGGTAGACACCCGCTTCCTCTTGGGTTCACCATTTCAGACTCCTCCCTCCCATCCATGCCTTCACATGGTGGAGCCCTTGGTTGACTCCACTTCTCTTGTCTTCCTTAGACCTGCTTTGTCAACCAGCTGCTCCAGCTTCTTGGGCTTCTTCCCGAAGCTCCCTCCTTCGTTAACTGAAATAAATAGTCCCTTTGACCGTCCTCTCATAAATCAGGCGGCAGAGTCTGGACCCAGGAACTTGGCCCAAAGATTGTTCTTCCTCCCTCCCTCCCTCCCTCCCTCCCTCCCTCTCTTCCTTCCTTCCTTCCTTCCTTCCTTCTTTCCTTCCTTCCTTCCTTCCTTCCTTCCTTCCTTCCTTCCTCATTAGACTCACTAACCCCTCTGGCTGTTTCTGCTCCATCAGGGCAAGGACCTGGGCCGGGCACACTGTCTCCCACCAACCGCTTTCTGTCCAGTAAGTCATGGTTCCAGTGGTTTAGAAGAAGGGACAGAGAGGGAGCCCTAACTGCCCCCGCAGGATGCTCCTGTTCATCCAGAACACTGAAATAGAAGTCAAATCGAGCAGGAGGCATCTCTGGCCTGTAGCCGCTGCCTGAGGATGCTGGGCATCTGGTGCCCTCTTCTGGCTTCCCCCAGCCTCCCCCTTCCCTTCCCTTTCACCTCTGTCTTTGTCTTGGCCATTGTCTTGGTGTCTGTCTGTCTGTCTGTCTGTCTGTCTGTCTGTCTGTCTCTCTCTCTCTCTCTCTCTCGCACACACACACACACACACACACACACACACACACACACACACACACACACACANNNCACACACACACACACACACACACACACACACACACACACACACACACACCCCTATGGGCAGGCAGCCTTGGTTGACTCATTCCTTGCCATCTGTACCCTTCTTGGGAAAGGACTGAGGGCAAGGCTGGCAGATAAACATGTGAAGGTATCCCAGACTCCCTCGGGGCTCCCCCGCTCTCTCTGCCCAGGCCCAGTGGGTGGCCTTTGGCCTTCCAGCTGGGCTCCGCCTCTGTTTTGGGGGATGGTGAAGGAGGGCGCCTCCTGTAGGGCTCCCAATGCCCCAGTTCCCCCAGTGCCAGCCCTTGGTGTTCAGCCTGAGGCTGGCACCCAGTGGGGAGCCCCCTCGGATGGCTTTGGTTGCCCAGCCTGAGACGAGCCTCATTCCTTTGGTTCTCCGGAGGTTCCCAGGGTGGTTCCTGGCAGACACCAGCAGAGTCCTCAGAGCTCGACCTGCCTCGGAGCCCCCCTCAGAGCTCAGTGTGGGTGGCTGAGGGAGGCCAAAAGGAATGCCAGCTGGGAGGCCAAGAGGCCAGCCGTGACCCGGGAGAGGGGCCCAGGGAGCTGCCATTGCAGAGCCTGGAAGGGGAGGCTGGGAGTGTGTCAGCAGAAGGGCCTCAGGTGCAGCGTCTCCTTGGGATTTCCCAGGAGAACAGGCTGGCCCACTGGGGAGGGATCTTTGGGCCAGGCTGGCCTCGCAGCGGAGGCCTTCAGACAAGAGAGATGGCAGCTTCGGCCGGGTCTCCTCATCTTCTCGTTTTAAAAACTCTCCTGGATCACCGTCTTTGGCAAACTCTGCAGCGTTCCTGCTCCGTCCCAGAAAGGCCTCCGTTCGCTCGGAGCACGAAGCGAGGAGAAGGCCTCCTCCGATTCCTGGGACGGTGGGGAAAGGCCCGCGGGGGACGGAGCACCCCGGAACCCTGCCGGTGCCTGCTCCCGGGAAGGGCTCCGGGGCATCTTCTAGGGCATTCGTGGCATGGCCCACTGCTCGGCCCCCTGGTAAACAGTAGGGAAGCTGCAGCCCGTCACCCCGGCGCTGGCCAGCCCTCTCTGCGGGCATTTACCACAGACAAATGGAAAGGACAGCTTCCACCCTGCAGATGCCCCCTTCCCGGGGGCAGGGAGTCACAGGCTTCTCTGGAGCTCCCACAGCCCTTTGCTGCCCGGAGCCCGCTTCGGTTCCGTGGCCTGCATTGACCGAGCTCTGCCGCCGCCCAGAAGGGACGACGGAGCTGGCAGCACGGGGGGG